>NW_007023522.1:12506-227921 GCF_000164805.1 Carlito syrichta
GGAGTCTCACTCAGTCGCTCAGACTGGAGTGCAGTGGCCACTCCCGGCCACCGCAGCCTCAACCGGCTGGGCTCCGTCGATCCTTCCGCCTCAGCCTTCCAAGTAGCCAGAATTACAGGCACGCGCTACCAAACCCGGCTGATTTTTTTGATTTTATTGTAGAGATGAGGTCTCGCTGCCCAGGCAGGTCTTGAACCCGTGGGCTCAGGCAATCCACTCACCTCAGCCTCCTAAAGGCACGGGATTACAGGCTGAGCCACCGAGCCCGGCTTCAGAGTGTTTCTTAACGTACTTCAAAAATTCAGTTCCAGTTTTTAAATACTCATTACAGCCCATAGTCTAAGTCAAAACAAAAATGAGGGCTAATTGATCATAAACATAGCTGAGATCACCCAAAGAAGCTGTCAGAGTGCAGGCCACTGAGTTGACCAAAATCTACAAGAGGATGTGTGGAGTCAGGGGGAAGTGATCTTATTTTGGAATCATCAGCTGAGGGCTAAGGAAAGAAAATTCTGGAATTCTGCTCTGTGAGCACAAGGGATGGGCTTTTAGGAAAAAAATAAGAATATTTATTTTTCTGTAACATTACTTTTAGCAGTTGTTTTGCCTTTTGCTAAAATTCTTGCTATCCCCACATCTCTTTGACCCTGTTCTATTCCCATTCTTGACTTTCAGGAGTCTCTGGTCCATGTTATTAGAGACATAATAATATCTATTGACTGGAACTTAACATTTGAGTGCTTTATTATTTTTATATGTTAAACAGTGATTGGATCGGAAGAGGTTCAAATATTTACTTTGCTCTCAGATACTTGGTGACTCTGTCTGATTATCAGAACCTCAGAATCCCAGTTCTGAAATGTTTACAAACTACACTGTGAGGGATAGCAATTCCATAGAGGGGTACTCTTGTAAAAGTTATATGTGCTCTACTGATACATAAGGTGTGTGTATTTAATATAACTGATGGTAGATTGTTTATATATCACCGATGACAGGTGGACTTAATTTTTTTTCTGCAGTTAAAGATTCTTATCAAGAAACAGTCTGCCTATATTTATCACATTTCTTTGAGACTGAGGAATAAAATGTTGCTAAGTATATTCAGGGTTATCCTGGTTTTCTGAACAGTTTTTTTCTACACTATGATACTCACATTACTTCTACCAACATAGTGACCTTAGGATTTTAGCAGGAGGCATTGTATATGGTAGTTCAGAGTATAAGTTTGGGAATTAGTCCTGAAATCAGATTTGGGTTCAGCTGTGTTCTAGCTTGTAATTTCGGACAAATATTTAACTCCTCCAAGATTCAATTCCTCTTCTTCTGTGCTAATATCAAAGGCTGTGAAGATAATAATCTACTTCAAAGGTCAATAAAGATTTTCTGTTACAGACCAGATGGCAAATATTTTAGGCTTTACATAACATATTATATAATATCTTTCACAGCTACTCAAACGTACCTTTATAGTGTAAAGGCAGACCTACAATATGTAAATAAATGGGTATGACTGTATCACAATAAAACTTTATTTACAAATGCAAGCAGCAAGATAGATTCAGCATGCTTTAATTTGCTAAACTCTGATCTATATTTATGCTTAATCTAGCTATAAACATTAACTGTAATTGATGTAAATTAAAATTTATTAATATATAAAATAAATTTAAACTTGTCCAATTATTCAAGAATATGTCACAAGTATATGGGCTATATTATATTGCTTCAGAAACTGAAATCACTTTATCTTAAAAGAAATTACCATGGTTTGAAGTTATATATTTGTGAGGAATTTTGCAGTAGAGTCTGGTGATCTAATGAGACAGAAATAATAATCAGTAAATAATTTGGTGGTGATCCGAAGAGAGAAAAATAGTAATCAGCAAACAATATACAGTGCTTTCTTTTCAACTAAATAAATATGTGCTTCTAGAAAAATGAAACAAGAGTCAGTGTGATAAGATTTTCAGTAAGAGCTCACATATTTATTCATTCTTCAAAGTAGTCATCCTTTGACTACTATTTCCTTCCTAAATATTGTCAAACATATGCACCTAGTAGAAGCCTAATGTGTTGAGCTTGTAACATTATATTCCTGTTCTTTGTCTTCCTAACATAATGAAGCTGATTATATCCCACATCTTATAATGTTGATCCTATTAGGACTGGGAAATTCATTGGCCACCGAACACAGCCTTATGTTCATGTTCTTATCATTAGCACCATTCTAGCTGTGGAGCTGTCAGCATTTTCAGCCTAAATTCTGCTTTCAGGAGTTTGCAGTTCAGTCCTAAAATTTAGGGGCAGGCAGAAACTTGATATATAAAGTCCAGACCCAAAAGAAAAATTTTATTACATGTTTAACAGAAAGAGAGAAGTATATTTTGCCATTATAAGAACCATAAAAACTATTGTAGTGAACTTTCTTTGGATTATTTTTGTTCTGGCTTAATTTAAGATTGCTTTCAAACTCTGCCTCCACCATTTTTTATGTACCCATGGAGGAATTCTGTGGACTTCCAGTGTTAGACGACTTTACAACAAGTTCCCTTAAGGCTACTACTCTATTTAAGATTGGACTAAAGCAGCTTTTCAAGTCTCCGTTTGTCAATGGGAAAAAGAAATTTCACCCTTTTACTAGAGCCTTCTATGAATTGAAAACTGGAATAATTTTTCTGCCATAATGCAGCAACACAGGGTATGACCTGCATCAGGCTTCATATTATGATTGAGCTTTAAGAACTGGCTTGTGTGTGCAGACTTTTCTTTGATGTGAAGTTGAATTAGGGAAGCTTAATTAACATTTCTAATTAAATACTGCATTGTGAACTCAATCACATTGTACTCTGTAACTTTGATGAGATTGCTCTGTCTTTATTTAAATAAACAAGATGGTTTGCAGGGTTGAAAGCTTGGGTGATAACCATCCCTTCCCTTTCTCAGTTGTCATCCTATTTTTCAGAAACATTTTTAACCGCTCCTCTAACTGCAGGCAGATTTCTCAAAAATGCTCAAGGATAATGAAATGAGGCCTGATCTCATGACTAAGAGGAGTAGTGTTCTACCTATTTCATAAATAATGCAAATGTATTCTAGTCATTTGTGACAAAGTCTATTTTTTATTCTCTTTCAAGTTATTTTCTACATGGAATAGGTGATATTAAATATATATCATGTAATGCATAATACATAATTTATGCTATGTGATTTCTAGTGATTTTCACATTGTTCAATTTAGTTGCTAATATGCCATCCTCATCTTACTTGCCCTGAGGGCCACACTGGACACAGTACTTACCCCTCCTCCATGATACTCCTTTTTTTCATGCTTTGCAGAATACCACACTCTCCCAGTTTCTCTCCTACCTCTTTGGTCACTTCCTTTGACTTTCCTTTGCTGGTTAGCCCTCTTTCCCCTGATTTCCTGATATTGCAGTGCCCCTGGGCTTAGTTCTTGGTCTTCTTCTCTACTCTCTCTATTCTCACTTCATTGAAGAGTTCATCTCATCTATATGCCAGTGACTCCTAAATCTATACTGTATATCCTACTCTGATATTTTTCTAATCCCCTATATCTAATTGCCTATCCATCTCCTCTGGAATAGACACTCCTTATTCCACATATTCAAAATTGAGCTACTGATCTTTCTCCATAGACTTGCACCACCCACATCCTCTTCTGTCTCGGGGACAGCAATGCCATTAGTTAACTGCTCAAGCTAAAAACTTAGGAATCATTCTTGACATTTTTTTTCTCTCACTTTTTACATTCAACATGTCAGGAAATTTTCTTGGCTGTAACTTGAAATTTATCCAGCATTTTACCACTTCTTATCACCCTGGTATAAGGCACTTGTCATAATTTGTCTGCTCAAAAACTCCCTGTTTTACATTCACTGTAAGCAACAGTCTTCTCAATGACTTACGAGGTCCAACCTAGATGAACCAACCATCTCCTGCCTTACCACAGTCTTCTAGTCTTTGACTTCCTCATGCCAAGAAAGCCCTGTTGGCCTTCCTGCTGTTCCTTTAACACGCCAAGCATTCTCCTTCTTAGAACTTTATACTCACTGACCTGCTGCCTGCAATGCTCTTCTATAACATAGCCTCCTGGCTAATTACCTCACTTCCTTCAAGTTTTTTCTCAGATATCACCATTTCAAAGAGTCCTATGTGGACTTCCTATTTAAAGTGCAAACCCACTCCACTGTCAACATTCCTGAGTTCTACTTTTTCTCCTTTTCCCATATATCTGGTCACCTTTGAACATACTTTAAAATTTTATGCATTCATTATCATTTGTCCACCACACTAGCATGCAAGTTCAATGGGGCTGAAAGCTTGTCTATGTTCTTTTACTTATCCCAAGCACTGAGAGTAGTGCCTAGCACTTAAAAGTAAGTAAATTAATGTCTGAACTGCTAAAAGTATATATAATCATTGAAAAAAATATAACCGTCAAAATTTAAACAGTCAACACAGATAGCATAATTTTGAATAATTTTTTAAAGTTTTTAAATTTAGGGTGATGATTTTTACAAGAAATATTTTTTGAATTATTTTTATTAACATTTTAAAAGATTAATTTTGCATGATAAAATATGGGTAGTAGCATTCTAAATTAGGCATATTTTAAAGAAACAATGGTTACATTGATTCCACAGAGTTCTAACTAAAATTTGCCCATGAAAAATTAAGCATATAAAGCAATTGCATCCTCATAATTTAGGTAACAAAACGTCCAAAGTAGATTTAACTCAGTGCTTCACAACTAAAAGCATTTGGTATATTGGCAGCAAAAGCAAGAATTTTAGAACATATATCTCCAAATTTTTGGATGTTGTTATTTTTTCCTGAAGTACCATAACTTATTTAGCTATGCATATTTACTAGAAGTAAGCAATAATTTATTCCTTTCAATCTCCGGCTTATACAACCTTCTGCTTTGTGGGTATGTTTTGCACTGTGTTCTTCTATCTCCACTCCAGAGTTTTCAATCGTATCAAATTTCCCTTAATGAAGACGAATAGAGGGTGAAAACAAGTAATAACTCTGGGGGAAAAGCAGAAGCTTCCCTTAGACATTGAATTGTAACTGACTTAGTAAAAGCTATTATTGACACTTATATAGAATTTCATATTAGATCATTGAAAATTTTTAAGAATACTGACTGTAGAGTCACTGCTAATAACTTAATGACAATACAATATGTTAAGTGCTTACAAAGATGAAATAAACTTTGATGAAAATTCCTGATATAAATGGCTGTAGCAATTTTTTCATAATCACCATTCACAAAATACAATTTAAATAGAAATAAAAACAAGAGTTAAATGAAGGGGTAGACCTAGTAAAACCTAGAAATCAGAGTTAATTTGAAAATTACAGTCCCTAAAGTAACTGTTTTGCAGAAGCCTATCAAGAAAAATATAAACTGTAAAATAAAATTTGCATAAAGTTCTTATTGAAACCATTTTTATACCCTTGTTTTAATGATTTACACTTCTAATTTCACGTTTTTTTATTTGAGCTCTAAGCAAAATTATGAAATCATGTCTCTTATTAGAGTACTTGGAATCCTCTGTTTATAACTGACCCCAACTAATGAATAGGAATTTCAATTCTGCAACAAATACTACCGCTATTCCATCATCTATATTTTACTTGTATACGAAAATACTTCAGCTCAAAGAAGGAATGATTAATTCTTCAGCTTATTAATTCCTCAGCTTTTAAGAAAATGGCCTAATGAAGTCTCTCAACTTCCACTTGTAAAAACAGAAAAAATATCAGAGTAAAATCACCACAGGTTATGCCCTCAAATTATAAGAACAAGAAAATCGGCAATTTTCAGCAAAATTTATTTTTAACATCATTCAACTGTTTTGCATAAAACATTTAACGTTAAGAAGCCATTTGTAGTTTGAACTATATGCATGATATTTTCTGGTGTTGAAGACACTTCGTAGCTGTGCATCTTCAAATTTCCACACCAGCACACTAACAGTGGAGCCAATAAGGTCTCTTTATGCTTATTTCAACATTAAATCTATGTTAAAAATAATTTACCATCGGAACCTTATTGTTTGATTGATTAATTAATGAGTGAGATTCAGTTACATTCAATCTCATCATTTTAAAAATTGTGCTGATGTACATTTCAGGACTTCTCTGGTGAAGTATCACAATGTGTTGATTCAACAGGCTTATATAACTATGGAGAAAACAATAGCAAGAATTTGCTCTTCTTGGTTTTGGTTTTTTGTAAATTATTTTGAGCAAGACCAGAATAATTTCTAATCATAGATATGCAAAATGGTGCCAAGAAGTAGAAAAGAGCAAACTTTTCAAGCTATTATTTGTGAATATTTTACTAAGTTCATCCTATTTTGAGAGGTCAAGTCACCTGTGTCCAGTGATGAATGGAAAGGGTCTCTGACCAATGGTTAGTTTTCTTTATTCTCTCAGGAAAAAATAAAAGGGCTTTATCATAAAGAAAAACTGACTAATGAAGTTCTATATTTATAACTAATGTTATAATTTTGAATTTATTAATCAGCTAAGAGTCCCAATTTATAATCCCTATAAACTTCTTGCCCAACACCCAATCTTCATTTTCACTTTAGTGATTGTTATAAGTAATTTTTTAAAATTCAGTTTTTTCTTACAAATGTCAATAAGAGGGTTCAATTTCTGATGAGAATTTCAACCAGTTTTATTTATAAAATTTATTTTTTTAAACCACCATGTTGAGCTCCTTGAAAAAACAAAAAGGATACTCTTTGAGGTGAAGTGTCCTTTGTGAACAACGCTTCATCTGATGGATTTGGAGGGATGAGTAGTCTTAATGAAGGCTATTATATGAAGGGGATACAAAATACACAGAATTATTTTTGGATGGTGGACCCCTTGTAGTACAGGTGGCCCCTGCTAGATATATGTTCTAGGGACCTGTCAGCATCATTGTACCAGCTAGCGTTGTGAGAAACTGCATGCAGTTTGTGACTTTTTTTTTTTAGATTCCTTCAACTCATTATCTCATTTCACAGTAGGAGACTTACAGCTCACCTGCCAACACCTTGCTGAGTGTTCAGCAGTTTTTGACCAAAAATGGTCTGACTCCTGTGTCCTACCCTCCCTATTCACCTGATCTTTCCCTAATGACCTTCATTTGTTTGGTTCCCCGTATGAAAAAAGTCCTAAGAGGGAAACATTTTGCCGATGTGGAAGAGGTAAACAAAAAATGGCAGGAGTACAAAAAGACATCAAAATTGATTCGATCAAAAACTGTTTAGAGCAGTGGAAAAGGCTGCTCAATAGATGTGTTGCATCAAACGGAGAGTATTTAAAGGTGACTGAAGTTTAAATATGTAAGAATAAACAGACAATCTTTTATAAATAAGTTCCAGCTTTTTGAAAAGTTCCCTCTTGTACTTCAGCTCTACCTTTTGTGATTTGATCCTTTTAGTCTACATATTCATCTGGTAACATTTCCAATCAATTTCATGCTCACTAAAGAAAAAGTAAATCTTTTTGAAAAATTACTCACCAACTGTTTTCCATAAAACAATGTTTCATAGGTCTTCACAGAAAGCATCATTTGAAATATTGAGAATCCAAGACAAATAAAGCCACCAAATCATATGTGCATTAATAAAACTATTAGATAAACAATAGAGGTAATCTGAATCTAGCAATCATTTGTTCCATAATGTTTCTGAACACTTTAAAAGATGTGTTAGCAAATAAAGGTATATATATATATATATATATATATATATATATATATATATATATATATATATATATATATTTCAACTTGGCTACCTCTTTTTGGCTCAAATCAGATTCTACTACCTCTACCATCCAAGTTTTTAATCAAATTTTCTCTATCTATACTTAACCTTCCAAAATTGTAATTCCAAGTTCAATTTGTTTGTGTTTTTTTTTACTAGTTCTAAACTTTTTAATTGTAAAAGAAAAAATGCTCATCTTTTCCTAAATATATATAATTGATTTTGAAATGCAAGAATGATGATTTCATGGTACATAGGTCCATAATTTTTATGTACAAGACACTAAAATATAAGCTCCTTCACATCACTCAATTAAAACTCATGTTTGAAATAAGAAAGTAGATTAAAGTTTTGATTCACTGCAGTTTACTACTGACTGGAATAGTTTTGATATTAAGGTTAGTGTCTGCCACAACCTTTCATCATTTCTGATTTTCCTTTCTCATTTATCTTGTATATGTTCACCAGTTTTAAATTTATGCTTTACACTTCCTATTTTTATTCATGACCCAACTCAAAATATGCTATCTAAATTATCCTTTACTGTAAATATATCTATTTAAAGAGGTTTATTACAGTCTTTTGTAATAATAAGTACAAAAAGAAAAATGTCCAAGAATATAAATTAGTTAAATAAGCTATGATCCATATATTACAATACTCTGCTGCTATTGGAATGACAAAATAGAGCTACTTTTGTGAATATAGCCTTACTTGTGCTTTTTAAAAGATGTTTGTATATGAGCATGTGCATACTACACACGTGCATGTTTCTATATACATATACAGGTACATATGCATATATTTGAATATTATTATACATACATATTATGTACATTTATATTGTATTATCCAAGAAATATACAGAAGATGCTGTTTCCATGGTTACCTCTGAGGAGTGAAACCAAAGCACTGAATATGGGTAAGGAGCTCTTTACACTTCATCTCCCACCCTTTAGTTTAAAAGTTAAATTAAAACAGTTAAGTTAGATTTTTTTACTATGATCATCTGATTTGTGTGTCATTTATCATATATACATGTACATATGATATGCATGCATAAATATAGTATACCCATATAGTATGCGCATACATATATGTGTGTATATCGGTACATATATACACATATAGTGTGTATATCGTACATATATACACATATAGTATACACATGCTACATGATGCGTGTATGTATACACATATATACCATGTAGTACGTGTCTTCAAATAAGAGGTTTTTAAAATTTTATTTTATTATAAAGTTAAAGGGTACAAGTGATGAAAAATTACATAAGTAGGCTGCATGCAGCTTAAGTTTGGGCTTCTAACTGGCCTCACTCCTCCTGGTAGTAGACCAGGTACACTTTTTGTTGTCACGTGCCCCTCACCCTCCTCCTTCCCTCCATTCCCTAACAGTGCTCAGTGACCACCCTTGTGCTAATGTGACTAACGTTCAGGGCCCGCTTTTCAGTGAGAACATGTGGTATTCAATTATTTGTTTCTGTGATAGATCATTTAGTGTGATGGTCTCCAACTCCATCCAATTTGCTGCGAAGTCCATGATTTTGTTCTTTGTGGCTACATAATGCACCATCATGTATATGTACATTTTCTTTATCCAGTTTATTTTCAGTGGGATGTGTGTTTGGTTCTATGTTTTTGCTATTGTGAATAACATGGCTATAAGCATGCAGATGCAAGTGTCTTTTAGGTAAAATGATTTATATTCCTCTAGGCATATTCCCAGGAGAGGAATTGCTGGATCATATTTAAGGTCAATTTTTAGTTATTTTAGGAATCACTGCATTGCTTTCAGAGAGGCTGAATTAGTTTGAATACCCACCAACTGTATAGAAGCTTTCCATTTTCTCCACACTCATGCCAGCATCTGTTCTTTTTTGACTTATAAATCACAGCCATCCTTACAGGAGTTAAATAGTATCTCATTGTATTTTTTATTTGCATTTCTTTGATGGGAAATGAGTCTGAGCATTTTTACATGTTTTTGTTAACTGCTTGTCTGTCATATTTGGTAAGCGTCTGTTCATGTCTTTTGCTCACTTAATTTTTTTTTCCCTTTCACTCATTTGAGTTCGTTGTAGATCCTGAATGTTAGGTCTTTTTCAGATGCATAATTTGCAAATATTTTTTCCCATTTTGTGTGTGAGCTGTCTCCTTACACTTTTGACAATTTATTTTGCTTTTCAAAAGCTTTTCAGTTTGATGAGATCCCACTTCTCTATCTTAGCTTTTATGGCATTTGCTTTTGGGAACTTGGTGAAGAATGTGTTGCCTATTCTGATATGCATAAGGATATTTCCTATGTTTTCTTCTATGATTCTTTATAGTTTAAGGTTGTACATTTAGGTCTTTGAGCCATTTTGAGTTGATTATTTTATTTGGTGACAGATAGTGATCCAGTTTCATTATTCTGCATGTGGTAAACTGGTTTTCTCAACACAATTCACTAAATGTAGTCTCTTTTTCCCAGTGATTGTTATTGATGGCTTTGTCGAAGATGTGTTGGTTAAGAGTCTGTGTTTTTGCTTTCTGAATCTATGTCTTGTTTCATTGGTCTATGTGTCTATTCCTGTACCAATACTAGGCTATTTTGGCTACTATAGCTTTGTAATAAAACTTAAAGTCTGGAAGTGTGATACTTCCCACTTTGTTCCTTTTGCTGAGGATTGTTTTGGCTATTCTTGCTCTTTTTTGTTTCCATGTGAATTTTTATATTGTCATTTCCAGGTCTGAGAATAATGATGTTGACAATTTGATAGGTATTGCATTGAATTTGCAAATTGCCTTGGATATGGTGGTCATCTTGACTATTATGATTCTTCCAATCCATGAACATTGGATGTTTTTTCATTTGTTTGTCTCATATTTGATTGCTTTCAGCAGTACTTTGTAGGTCTTGTAAAAGTCTTTCACTTCTCCGGTTAGGCAAGTGCCAAAGTATTTCATTTGTGTATGTGTGTTGTTATTGTGAATGGTATTGTGCTTTTTATTTGGTTCTCCACTTGCTTGTTGCTGGTGTATAGAAATGAAATTGTCTTTTATATGTTGATTTTGTAACCTGAGACTTTACCAAAGCCTTTTATCAGTGCAAGGAATGATATATGTGATATATATAGTATATCATATATACTACACACCATGTGTATGTATGTATATACATATGTACCATATAGTACCTGTCTTCAAATAAAATTTTTTATGACTAAAGATAAGAATGTTAAAGATGAAGGAAAGTTCAAGGTTCAAATAACTTTGTTTGCAATGTTTAAATTCTGCTTGTTATTTCTGTTCTCACACAGTTTATTCCCTTTTTATTTAAATTCATTCCCACTACAGATTGCTCAAGGGCATAGCCACAGCACCTCAGAGTTAAGGGCAAGTTTCTCTAATCACAGCTGGGAATACTTGTAACTGGGAGGGAGGTCATAGCTTTAAAAGATTTCAGGTCAATGGAAACTAAATAGCAAAAATTAACATGTTTACAAAATGTAGTCCTAACCCACTTCCTCTATTATTTCTGCTAGCTGTTTCTTAATCATTCATTAGCTGTTTCTTAACCACGTGCAGCCAGGCTTCAGTGATTATGGCATGGGGTGTGAAGTACTTTTTGAATAAGGCAGTGTTTGTTGGAAGGACTAACCAAGAACCTGATAGTAACAAAAATGTAACAGTTCCTACTATTTGCATAAAATTCATTCTGGCCTCCCCCAAAAAAGATGATCCTTTGATCCTAATTATGCTAACAGCATTTCAATAGCCTACAGAGAAAATGCCTGCTTTCCAAAATGCAGATCCCTGAATTATACTGTACTGCTCAGCAACTCCTACCACTGAAAATTCAAGGCATATTTCAACTTTACTTTGTTTTTGCCATTATCTAATCCATAGCTTTCCCACAGGTTCTGCCTACCTTTTAGTGTCTAGGACACAGTCTCAAGGCATCTAGGTCTTCAACCCCATAGTTTCTCTGATCCACTCAAGATAGGTCAGGTTCTAGTTGGAGTTGGGCATGATGGTCATTCTAAGGGCACTCTCCCCAACACTGTCTCTGGTGTCCTTAATTTGTTTTTTTCTTTCTTGGTAAATAAAGCTCAGAAGATCCCAATCCTGCCATGGTTCTGAATCTTGAGAAAAGCTTGTTAAATAAATCGATTCTTAGTTTCTGAGTTACACTGATACATAGCCAAATTTAAAATCTCTTCTTCTAGTTCACTGCTTCTGGGTCCTGTGTACTGGAGTACCACCAATGCTGCCTCACCTCTAGCCTCCTCCTGACGAATGGATCCCTACACTCTGTGTAACTGGCCTTCTTAGGCATGAGCTATCTTTTATTTTTTTAACTTCCAGTATCCCTTTTATGAACTGTTCAAATCTAATCATTAATAACAGCATTGAAGGTGCCAGCACCAGTAGAATAACAGGCCTTTGGTTTGGGTCAGATTTCTTTGTTCCTCTATTCTCTGAAGAAGATCTATGCTTCTAGACTCTTCCTTGATTCAAGATGAGTGTTCTGCTTTTCCAAATAGCTATAACAGGGATTAATGGTGGTCACTATTAGTCTCCACTGAAAAGACTTCTTAATCCAAAGTGAGAGACATGGTTCTTGGGCCCAGAATTCTCCTCACAAGCTCCAGGGCTCAGGATTATATGAGCCTTCTCTTAATAGGTCTCATTCATAGGGATGTGTTGATGATGACATTGATGGGCATGGCTATAATTATGTGGGTTTTAGCAAGGGAGCTGCTGTCCACCTAAGAACTACCTAAAAGATTATTATACACACACTTGGGAAAGAATCAGGGGCTCACATAAAAATAATTTTTTTGGGGGGGGGTTGGAGTCTCACTCTGTCGCCCAGACTGGAGTGCAGTGGCCACTTCCGGCCACTGCAGTCTCGACCTGCTGGGCTCTGGCGATCCTTCCGCCTCAGCCTTCCAAGTAGCTGGAACTACAGGCACACGCTACCACACCCAGTTAATTTTTTGATTTACTGTAGAGATGAGGTCTCGCCAAATTGCCCAGGCGAGGTCTCGAACCCATGGGCTCAGACAATCCGCTCACCTCAGCCTCCCAAAGCGCGGGATTAAAGGCTGAGCCACCGAGACTGGCTAAATCAAATTTTTAAGAGTTTGAGTTTGATGAGTTGATTTATGGTTTGAGTTGCAACATCTATGAGAATAAATCTTTCTCAGTTATCTTAGAGTTATAATTTTTTTTTAAAGAATGAAGGAGAGGAGTACAATGCCAATGTAAATTGTCTTTAAAAGATTTTAACCTGTAGTCAAGATTTGAAAAGTTCTTCATTAATTATGGGTGACTATTAATATCATCTAAAAGTATTTGCTATAAACAGAAAGCCTTTGTTAAATAATTTTACGCATACTCCATACTCTTACAAATTTAAAACCCAATGTTGGGAGAGAGTCTATCGGGCAAAACTGTACATCTTTATACATATGTAAGCATAGTTGCTCATAGGCTTCAAAATTTAATGTATACATCTCTAAAAATGAAATATAATATTGTGGCTTTGATTACATATCATATTATCCTTTCCCACTCAAATAAGGTTCAGTATAATTGCTTAGATTTGTATTCAACTTTACCTGCCTGAAAACCTCTAACTCAAGTGTATAATTACTGTTAAGAAGTATGTTACTATATGTAACTCCAAAGACAGCATTTCATAGTTCTCCGGCTTTGAAGTATTTTTTTTTTTGCTTGTTTGTTTGTTTGTTACCTTGTTTATTTGTGTGTGTGAATGAACATAAAGGAAACCCTCATAGGAAAAGGAAAAATATCTGGTGTTTCCTGACAGATTTAATCTCTGAAAATTTTACTCTGTCACTAATGATGTCCCAGGAGTCCTTGAAGCTAAAGCAAAAGGGTGAATAGTGTATACATTTTTATTTAGATACACCCATTGTTTGCAAATAACTTTACAATCTAGTACAGAGATAAAAAGATATATATATATATATAATGAACTTGAATTTAGAAGATACCTGGGGGATATATTAAGATTTTGTTTTGCCACTTGGGAAGATGATGGGAGAAAATGACAGAAATACTTGAAAAAGCCTTGCTGTTTGGGCTTCACCAAGTCTATATTCTAAGAGTGTTCTTATATGAAATGGTAGGTATAATAGCAACTTGATATAAAGATTGGAAATGGGAAAAGACTTGAGTAGAGAGGATTGCAAAAGAAGATGTGTCTCAAGATGAAATTTCCCAGGACAGAGCAAAGCAATGAAGAACCTTCACTCAAATAGACAGTGCTTGCTCTTTCACCCATTAAATAGCTTAATCTTGAGTTCACCTTGAGTTCAGAAGTGCTTATGGAGACTGATAGAAAATGAACGGAAACAAGACACAACCTGTTTAGTAGAGAAATCTGGAAACATTGGGTATGTGGAAATATAACATGATGGTGTTAACAGTAATTATGGGAACTCTTGTTATGAGAAAACTAGGTCTGTTTTGTTAATGAATACTTTTCTGCTTGGCACCTAGAAGGCACTCTGTTCAACAAGGCTATGTACTTTGACCCATTTGTCATTTTTGTTGGTACTTACACCTAACATTTATTGAGCTGTTATTCTGTGCTTTTACAGAATACTAAGTGTTTCAAATATCTTGTTCATACAGTCAATCCTTATACGAAAGCTAAGAGTTAAATATTCTCATACCCAATTTTGCAAATGATAAAATGAAAATATAAGAGTAGTTAAGCGACATACCTTTCTTAAGGTCAAGGAGATTATAAAAGATAGAGCTCTATGCAGACATGTGTTTAGCTGACTCAGGGGCCTGAATTCCAACCACTACATTTATATTTTAAAATACGAATTGCAAATTGGTGACAAGAGCACCAAAATCAGTCTGGAGACTTGCTTTGTTCTGCCTACATAGTGTTTTCAGAAAATCTGAGTACACTTTTATGGAATGGACTGTTAACTGGAGTCACTGTGCATCATTGTCTTAAACCATCTTTACATTTAAGACTTCAGTCTCTCATTTAAGGTTACAGGTTGAATAATATTTTGACTACTTTATCTAAACATATGTTTATTTTCTTTAAATATGTATTGTGTTATAGTTAGCTAACACAATACACATTTAAAGAAAATTCCATTGTTTATGCTGAGGAATACAAACAGTAAACACTTAGGAGAAATATTACAGTATTCTAAAAGTAGCCAGAGATGTTGGTTTTGGAATATTGAAGTGACAAGTTTCCAAAAATTCCTTTTCAAAAAAACTAATTTCAGCCGGGCTCAGTGGCTCAGCCTGTAATCCTGCGCTTTTGGGAGGCTGAGGTGAGCGGATTGCCTGAGCCTGCGGGTTCGAGACCCACCTGGGCAGCGAGACCTCATCTCTACACTCAATCAAAAAATCAGCCAAGCATGGTAGCGCATGCCTGTAATTCCGGCTACTTGAAAGACTGAGGCGGAAGGATCGCCGGAGCCCAGCAGGTCGAGGTTGCGGTGGCCGGAAGCGGCCACTGCACTCCAGTCTGGGCGACCGAGTGAGACTCCAACTCAAAAAAAAAAAAAAAAAACTAATTTCAGATCCCATTTTTCAGGAATAGACACAGTCATAGAAAATCCCTTTTGTAATCCCCACCCATATGCCTCTACCAACCAATTGATTGTTCTTTAATGTATCAACCTAGGTGTTAATTTGTTGACAAATAGTTGTGACTATGTCCCCATGGTCCTACTGACTCTGGAATTGGGGAAAACCATATCACAGTAAAGTGAACATCAAATTCTTGTCTCAAATATGTATTTCCAGTTACAGTGATAATTTTTCATTTGTTCTATTGTGACTATGTTTAGCTTTTATTCCATTATGAAGTTATATTTTGTTTTCCACAAAATAGTTAATATAATACTTGATATTAAGGGCATTTTGAGAGAAAATTGGCTTTTTAAAAAATATTTTTGTGTTTCCTATTAACTGGTAAACCAGTTAATGTTCAAAAAAGTTTGTAATTTTACTTCATTTTCCTGAAAACCTATACAAAATTTATTAACTGGAGAATGAATGCTTGAAAATTCAGATGAGATAGACAGTGATTTTAATACAGAAAAGGTGGTCTTCATATTTTTAGCACATAGAAACAATTTTGAAATGTATTGACTAAATTCTATCTAGACATTATGATTATAGAACTTTCTTTTAAATCATTTACTACTTTATTTGCACTAGATAAGTCATCAATGTTTTAGTTATTTTTTTCAACAGTCCCAACAGGACAATCATGTTTGTTTTGACAAACAACTCTAGAGGGTTTTTTATTTCTCTTAATTCAAATAGACAAAAAAGATAATGAAAACAATATGAATTCCCAACATTTTCTTGTGAGGTTAATTCATGTATAAGAGTAATTGACATTTTCTGGTATTATATTTTAACCAGATCACAGATTATTAACCCAAGATTCTTGAGTTTATGAATGAATTTCAAATGACCTTACAATTGTATGCACACAAAATGTTTTTATGGGATGAGATGAGAGACAAGGTCTTTATAGTTCATCTGTTCTTGAGAGTGTTTGTAACCAAAAAAAGTTAAGGTTGACATGGAGGAAAGAAATTAGAGACTGTTAAGAGAATGAGTCTTGTTTATTGATGTGTCCTTTTTATATAATTTGAATAAGACTATTGTATATGAAAAGGGCTTCTATTAGTCCCTCTCAGAATTTAATAGTGGAGAAATGTATTTTCTAATCATGTTTATTTATTCATTCACTTTACAATAAGCATTTTATTGAATGCTTACTAAATGACAGGTATTGTTTATCAAGATAGGAAATAAGAACATTGAGCAAGTTGGGGAGAAAGATAACTAAATAAATTGCTGACACTTTGAGTATGAGATGCTTGTGGGGTATTCAAAAGGAGATGTTCATGCAGAAGAGATACCCAGGATAAAGACTTACATTTGGAGGCCAGTAAAACATGGGTGACAAAGTCATTAAAGTCTTTGATATATATGAAATCACTTTTGCATGTATAGTGTGAAAAAAAGGTCATGGAGAGAAACAGCCAACTTTTCCTAGGTGCATGGAAGAAGTACCTTCCAAAGATACTGGAAAGTGGTTGTAGGAAAACCAGCAGAGACAGTTTCAAAATGAGGGAGGAGTAAACTGTACCAAGGATGTAGAAAAATCCAGTAAAATATAAACATATCTGTCCAAATTGGTAGTCAATTTCATTGGAATGCTGTCATTGGACATCAGATTGCAATGAGTAGATGAGAAATGAACTTTCAGTGTACAATATGTTTAGGGATGGAATTGGGAAATAAAGTGGAAAAGGAGCCCACTATTTAACTCCTAATTTATTATATTCTATAAATACTGTTAATGACTTAAACAAATAATAAAATAAATTTCCTCCTAATTCCATTAAGAGAATAAGACACTTACCCAGGAGAGAAGAGAGTGATAACTTCGGCATATCATGTGTATCATTTAGGGTTCAACCAGTGGAGTAGAGCTGTAGGGTATTTTACTGTGTGTGAGTATACATATAAATAGGTAGACACACAAACACACACACACACACACACACACACACACACACACGGAATTGGTTTATACAATTATAGAGCTGGCTAAGCAATCTCTGTAAGGGGCTGTATCCACATCTAATGCTGGAGCCTGAAGTTCACAGTCAGGCTGTCAAGTAGGAGTATCACAAGTAGACTTGAACTCCACTGGGAAAAACTGAAACCTGTGTTGTTTCTTGTTGTGATCTTGGCAATAAGAATGAGCACACATACCTCTGACCCCAAAGTCAGAGACACTAAAGGAAGATTTAGGGGAAGGCAGTTATAGGTCTATCTGCTGCTTCATGTCAATCAGGTGAGTCAGCGTATCAGCAAAATCATGTGCAGTGACACACACACACACACACACACACACACACACACACACACACACACACACACACGTGTGTGTGCTGCAAAATGGCAACTATCTTCCTAGTGGGAAAGAATTTCTCTTATAGCCTAGCCTAAATTCTGGGAAATGTAGTTCGACCTAGCCAAATTGGCACACTGCAAAATAATCACAATTTGCATTCTCAGGGATGACAAACCTTGGTGACTACTAGAGTAAGGGGTCTGGGTAATCATTATGCTTCATGAGGGTACTGTCAATTGGAGGATATATAAAGGCAGTAATGTAGAAATCTGAGGGTGGTACCAAAAAGATCAGCTTGTTTGTCCTCCCAGTTTCTCTTAGGGTATTGCTCACATGTATGTATACAAATTAGTTAAACAATGGGATTAGGAAATAGTAAATTGGCCCAGTTTACCTCTCTACTACTTCCCATGCCAAAGAGACCTTCTTAATTAATGAAAGGAAATATCCACCTTCACCTATTTTGTTCAGGCAATATTTTCTAAGATGAATGGTTTGATTATTACAGTGAGCATAAAGGGATTTCTGAAAATTCTCTGAGAGCAGTTGAATAAAGAGAAGTGAATGCCTTGGTTTAAAGAAGAGAACATAAATACTATTCATACCTACTCTTTAACTGTCCTAAAAAAGGAAATATTGCCACAAAGTATAAGCTTATTTATTGTTATGCAGAACTGTAAGTAGAAGTGGTTCATTTATACTGTAGCAAATTCCAGTTTGGGGAGTTAAGATGCCAATGAAAAGAGGGAAGCTAGCATACAAACAAATGTGGACTCAAAAAAGCTTATTTAAATTATCCATTTATTTTGGGGAACCCACAGTCTACTATGAATGAGAAAGATGTCTCTTCTAATGCTTGGTTTTACTCTAATAGTGCCATACTTCCAAAGAGTACTACTAACCTGTTATCCATATAACTGCACTTTTTAAAACACATTTAAAGTCAGAGAACTTATCTTGTCTGAGGGAAAGGTGTTTCTCCAAGAGCTTTACTATGACTACAGATTATTGGAGTAGAGATAGTGGAGAAAGATGGGTCATGGTTTGCTGTGCTACCTTGAAGTAGAATACACAGTAACATTTTAAAGCTGTGTGTTTGTTTTTTCCTAAATTATAAAAGCAATATTTTTACATAGTATAAATTTTGGAATATAAGGATACATATAAAAGAGATAGTAAAGAAGTAACTGACATATGTCAAAAAGTGCTTTAAAACTTAGTCTCTGGAATCTTTTTTTTTTTTTTTTTTTTGAGTCGGAGTCTCACTCTGTCGCCCAGACTGTGCAGTGGCCGCTCCCGGCCACCGCAGCCTCGGCCTGCTGGGCTCCGGCGATCCTTCCACCTCAGCCTTCCGAATAGCCGGAATTACAGGCATGCGCCACCACGCCCGGCTGATTTTTTAATTCATTGTAGAGATGAGGTCTCGCTGCCCAGGCGGGTCTCGAACCCGCGGCCTCAGGCAATCCACTCACCTCAGCCTCCCAAAGTCGCAGGATTACAGGCTGAGCCACCGAGCCCGGCAGTCTCTGGAATCTTAAGAGTTTTTCTCCTACTTCAAATGAGAAAGTCAAAAAGCATATCTTTTGATTAAATAGAGGTACAAAAAATACAAATTAAGATAAGTTCAGAATGGCAATTTTCAAATGATTTTATGCTCTGCTTACAATAATCTAGTTATGTTCACTAACTTTATTCATTTTGCCTTAATTTTTGCTATATTTGTATCATATCATGGGCATATCAAATTGAACAGTTGATGGGATCACTGACTGTTTTTATTAATCCAAGTCAATGCTTGATTCTGAATGCACATCCCATCAGCAACACCTGCCATCAGCCTTTTATTGTAGGGTATTCCAACAGCTAGCACTAAGAAGTTACTATGTTATGAAGTGTCATCCAGATGTGAACAAGTGGCGTTAAGTCTCTATCTTGGGCTGTGAGGATGTTGTTAGGGTTTCCTGGAAAAAACTTAGAAGTAATTGCTACATTTTTACTTTTATAGATTGGATATACTAAAAACATTCCCCATGAGAGCCAAGTGTTAAGGAAAAGGCAAGCTTATTAGTATAACTACAGATTGAATGCCAATAATGTGGGTGATTCCATAAATATGTTAAGGAATGTATTCATCTGTATGCAATGAAGTGCACAAAGTAGTCATTTTCCTAAAGACAGGAAGACTCAGTTATTTTAATTTGCTTTCACAACTCACCACTTAGAGAGTTGCTAATATTAAAATATAAGTAAAAAATTACAGAAATAAAAAATAATAGTGATGGGAACAAAAATAGACTTCAGAATACCATATAATTTGTTTAGGTAAGAAAACAGTAAAAGTATTCTCAAGTGATAGCATTTATTAGATGCTGGCAAGTCTCAGATGCTTCTTTACAATCACTTTTATTGAAGACATCTTGAGAGTTATAAACCTTTTACATTGGTGCCTTATAAGCCTAGCACAAGGCAATTGTGATTAAAAACCAAATAAAAAAACCTTCTAAGGGCTCAGAGAAGTGTAGCCAATCTGTCTTAGTATTAGGCTGTGTGTGCGTGTGTGTGTGGGTGTGTGTGTGTTTTAATGAGGTACTGCTTTACCATACTATCCAAGAGCAAATGTAATATCATAAGGGAGGATAAAGTCACAGAAAGTAAAACTGGGCATCCCCCAAAATAATTTTGGTGATTGTCAAAACTTCTCAAGAAATCTCACATTTAGAGACAGTAAAAATAACTTTTAAACATGGGAAAAAAATAAGTCTACTGAACCTGAAGCTCTATGATCCAGATAGAGGGATAAAAATAGCAGTCAGAATAGCAGGGTTAGTCTCAAATGATTTTAAAGACACCAATATTAGAATAAACTGAGATGGGTGATACAAGTTGCCAGGGGAAATAATGTATTTCTCAAGAATGAAAAGAACTGAGAGAAATAGCTTTGGTCATAGACTAGAAATGAAAATAACAGTTATTTTTTTAAGTACTGAAAATATCTATGAATGCTACTAACTTCTGAAACTTTTCCTGATTAATTCAGCACAGAAAATTCCCTCCTATTTTGAACTTCAGTTGTTCAAACTGCTTCCATGGCAGTTCAACTGTTATCGTGTCTCCTTCTATCAAATGTGGACAGAAACAGCAAGTTTCATGGTGTATTTTAGGCTCAGAAGCTGTCTGAAGCATTTTACTGAGCCACTATGGAGGAGAAACAAGCAGAGAAAACCAGTCTCTGAAACACTAGCAGTTACAGAGTACTTTTATATAAGGATGACAAACAAAAGTCCTTCTAAGCAGAAAAGGAGAAAACACAAAACAGTCAGTCCACTGAATGTTCATTTGCATTTGAAATAATAAACACCATATATGAATTATCATTTTGTCCTTCACTAATCATATTTTATAAGCTTATAAAATTTCCTGGAGATTATTTCATTAACCTTGAAAGTCAATAAACCAAATGATTATAATTTATATTTTTCAAAATTAAGAAAAGAAGGTTATGATCATATCTGAGTTATCTCTTAAGACCTTGAAGGTTAAAAAACTTGAGAGAGGGTGCCTCATTAAAATGCACAGAGTTTAGCAAAACCAAATTTGAATTAGACCTTTAATTTTAGGCCAAACTGTCCATGTACAAAACAAAAGAGCAAAACATTTTTTAAAGTTACTTGTTAGATATGTGTTTTAGACCAGACTATTTACTAAATTACTCCTTAATAAATCAATGTCTAAGTGAATGTCTTATAGTTTTCCTCTAATTAAAGCTAAGTTTAATTTCTTAAAAATGAGACTTATTCCTCATTCGTATTTTCCTTCACAAAGAGGGAGCTTACGTTTTTTCTGTTTCTGCATTTTGTACATAGGTATTATGGGAAAGTGTTAGGAGATTAGCAAAACATAAATGTGGTTTTTGTCTACATCACTAAGTGAATCAAATAAGTATAGGGTCATGATTTTATACTGCCACATTACACGCTGTGAAGCAAAGAGAAAAACGTAGATTATAGAGATACTGAGAATACAAACTAAACTGTCAAACAAGGAGACCCCAACATATAACATCTTCCATAAATTAGAAGTATATTTATTGCAATAGATAACTCAGTAGAGTGCAGCCCCGGGTTTTTCTGGTGATTCTGTTTGATTAAGTGATTCAGTTACCAAAGTTCCTTCTATGTTGCTCCATAATTTTGTCTTCATATATATGGTAAAAACCAGTTCACTGACTTTTCTGCTCTCCAGTCGACAGAAAAGGGAAAGATAAAGTCCGAGGCATGAGGTTTCATAATAAAGGAAATGACCAGGAAATTGCACAGATCACTTCATACATCTCATTGCCCTAATCTCAGTTAGCAAGAGAAGCTGAGAAATATAGTCTGCACCTGGCTAGCTATGCATGTACTCAACTAAAACTCTAGAGATAGTATTATCAAAAGGAAGAAGGGACTAATAGACACTGGGAAGCGTTTAGTGGTCTCTGCCCCAATAGGTCAGCCAAGATTTGGAGATGACATACTAAGCACAAAAAAGATAAAGGCAGTGTGCGGACAGGGTCTGTACAAGAGTATCACAACCTATATGTGACAGTGGTGGTTAATTAC
This sequence comes from Carlito syrichta, assembly GCF_000164805.1. Lineage (NCBI taxonomy): Eukaryota > Metazoa > Chordata > Mammalia > Primates > Tarsiidae > Carlito > Carlito syrichta. The sequence continues at coordinate 34,859 of NW_007023522.1, forward strand.
ATTTGAATAAGCTGATGGGGTATTTCAATTTCTGTCACCACCGCTAATATCCGTTTCTTTCATTCTTTCATTTTTCTTTCTCTCTTGCTTCTTCTTTTCATATTCCTATTTTTCCTTCCACCCCCATTTTTTTCTTTATTTCTTGTTTCAACTGCTTATGACACTGAGGTCTAAATAATTTACTGATTGCTGACCACAGAGAAATTCTTTCTTTATGCATTTGTAATGGATGATTTAAATATACTCGGAGGCTGAAAATACAGTAATTTTCTTTAGGTGTGAGACTCTGTAAAGACGAGAATGTACTATAAGAGCCAAATAAATCAAAGAGAGATTTGACATAGTGACTATGCAATTAAAAGAGCAAAAGTAAAAGGTTTTCTTATCAAGATGCAATCACAAATATTTGAGGCTGACAAGGTCTCTGTAATAAAAACCTAAAAGTGTCTACATTAAAAAATATTCACTTTGTGCATAACTCAAAACAATTTAGAAATGAGTAAAATTATAAGTCAACTTGATATCTTTGTTAGAAAGCAATCATGAGGTATTTCTTCCATTCACTCAAGGGTTAAGATGATTCTACTTCCTGCCCTTCATCATTACCAAGAGTTTCTGGGTATCTTTTTAGAGAAAAGCCCCTGTCCAGCAGTTGAATAATTTCCACTGTGCAGCCATCATTTTTCCATATATTTTATCTAATAATCATGTTCTCAACAGTCAGATGCAGCATCACACCCTCCCAGGGGTGAGGTCATCAGGTGGCACTGAGCATTAACAGATCTTTGATGTGCCCCTCTCTTCTGGCTGGTGTCCAGTGATTTGAGGTGCCATGCACTTTTGTTTCATGCAGATAGAAAACAGTCATCGAGAACTAAAATTTGAGCACCTACGAGAATCATTGACCCGTTCAAGCAAAATGTGGTAATAATATTCCTATTATTCATGCCCTTTTCCTTCAAGTGCAGATTTCCTCTCCATTCTGGAGGAGCTCTGCCACTGCTTCTCTTCATTTCATCACTGTGGGAAATATCCCCAACAGCTTATTTCAAGTTCAGTGTGCTGCCCTAAGATTCTTGAAAAGCATAAATTGCCTGACTTTATGTATATACTGCAAATCGTCACTTACAGAAAAAGTTTTATCCTGTAATAGTACTAATAGTAATAACTATTAACAGTTAGTGAGGACTCATTCACCACTGGTGCTATATATGTCTATTAACTCAATTAACTCCAAGTTATTTGTGGTTACTTAAATCTTCTTACAATCTATTGATCAGCCAAATGAGTTGCTTTGTTCTTAAAAGCTATAAAATATATAGAAAAGTAGTATAAAATTCATTTTCATAAAGAATTCTGACACTACAACTGAATTATGATTGGCAAATTTTAAAGTGCACACCTTGTTTTTCTCTCATGACTTTGTTTCCTTGCAATGTGAGCATATGTTGTTATATCTTACAGCAGTAACATTCTCAACTATGAGCTTAATATAACCCATCCTTTCCATTACTTTTCCCCTTTTTAAGAATTCTTAGATAAATGTCTCATTTAAAAGAAGTATCTGTGGTTTGATATTACAAACTTTGCCTGTCATAGTCCCTAGTGTTTATTTAGGCCAAATGTCTTAAGGAAGTTCCAAAGGAACTTTCTTTATTTGTCTTTGTGAGTTTGTGTGCATGTGTGTGTGTGTGTGTGTGTGTGTGTGTGTGTGTGTCGGGGGGAAGAGAGAGATTTTTTAATTTTGAAAAGAAAAGGAGCCACTCAGTGTAACTAATGACAAAAGACAGATATGTTTTGTAAACCATTTTGCTTTTAACTTAAATGGGGAGTCTTTGGCAAAACATTTATCTTTACCCTGACCATAGAGTAATTTTAATATACATGATTAATGGTGCAAATGAAATTAAAGTCCTCCTACTATTCAACATCTTTTTCAAGAACAAAATGCTTACTATTTTCTAATTGCAATGAGTAAGATCTCTGGATGCTGATGCTTTTTAATTAGGGGAGAATTTTCCTTTTAATTAAAAAAGAGAGCTTTTTATTTTTCAATAAGTTAGAGAGTGTCCTCTAGTGGAGAGAGACACCCTGATCTCAGTAATTTTAGAAATGGCCAAGTGATATCCAATTAGAAGAAGCTTGCATTAAATAACAAATGTCCATACTTAGCTGAATGGTATCCACTGTTTGAGGCAAAATGTATCACTTTTCCTCTAAGACCTCCTTATATCGTGGCCTAGTTGAAAGCCTGCAGTGTGACAAGCATTGTTCTCATTTTAGATAGCAAATGATTTTTTATCATCAATTTTAGAGTGCTTCCTTCTGAACCTGGTAAGTTTGAGCTGACGGTGCACCTTCCTGCCAAAAAAGCGGCAGAAACATTTAGTGCAATTTACTATGACTTTTACAGATATCAAGTTTAGGTAGCAAGAATAGCATTATCTTTAGGACTCCAGCTCTAGCTGACTGATATATTTGATGTGTGTGGGTCCCTTGGCAATAGCTTAAATTTGTCCATTATTATTTGAAGAAAAACAAAGAAATAAAATTCAGAGGCAAATTAAATAAGTGTCTCTCTTCTCTATAACTTGTGGAATTTCAATGCCAATTTCCAGTATTCCTGGTTAAGTGTAGTAAATAATATTAGCTCTATCACTTGTGTATCAGAGATAGAGGTGGAGATTTTTTCAGTATCTAAATGGAAGAGGATAAGGAAGAGCTGTAGTGCCTGGCTCTCTGAATCACACGCTAGGATTGCCTTATCAGAAATTGCATGTTACAGCAAATTAGGGACTGAAAAAAAAGATGGATATTTGCTCTTGATAACAAGTTAAATAGCTTGGACTTAAACAGAATAAAGATAACATTTTATTGCTGAATGTTATATTTGAAAAAGAGGAATAAGGAGAGTATTCCTAAAATCCTTCAGTAATCCAAAAAAAGTCAGAGCCATATTTTGGACGTATAAACGTTGCTTATTTTAATGGCAGTGAACAACATTCAGGCGAGCCTCATACTCCTGTTAACAGGTAATTTTCAGAAACATGAACAGCCATGACTCCCACACAGATGAACGATGAACACATATTAAAAAAAAACTTTTGCTCATATGATATGAAGGGAACCAAGCAGATGCTATGCCCAGTTCAAAAGAAAAGTCAAAACAGCAGATTTATGCAGAGCAAATAAATGTTGAAATGAGTTGCAAATGGAGACAACATTATTTTTACCCCAGGTTGGATGAATGGTAGGAGAGGAGAGTCAATTAAATCACTATCAGACAGAAGGCAATTTACACGCCTATCAGTGTTCTGTGCTTTACAGAGTTCACAAATAACTCAAAGATAGTACAAGGACAAGAATCCTGTAACCTGGAAGGGTGTGCCATAGACCAATGAATAGTTTTCCACTGAAACATAATTTTTCCCCACATTTCTTTGCAAAGAAAATATACTTCTGTAGCTTGGATTGGGTCATCAGTGACCTAGTAGTAGATCCTACTTCTTTGCTACACCAGCTACCATCGCTGTCATTATTGTGAACATTCCTTCTCTTTCCTCTTCCTTGGCTTTCCTGTCCTTTCCTTGCTTCCTCCCTATGGGCCCTACCCTAATGCTTTTCAATTTTGTTGCTTTTCTGAGCCCAATTCCACTTTAAACAAATTCCAAGGTAAAAACAAATTGTTCCAGACAGTTAACTGTAACCAATTGCATGAAAATCGCCTGAGGGTACTTGTTAAAAATTCAAATCCCTGGAACCCTCCAGACTTGCTGAATCAAAATCTGGTGGAGAGTGGAGGTAAATTTTTTGACAAGATGTTTTGGACTCACTGGCTTAAGTGAAACAAAAAACGTAACATCTGAAGCCATATATGCCTCTAAGTTAAATGACATTGTTTAATATATGAAAGTATAAGATAAAAACCAAAATGAAATTTGTGGAAATTTGCAAAAAGAAACAAGGTTGTTGGTAGCATTAGTAATTGCAATAATAATAACTTTCTGTAGAGTTTTTATCAAAATCTGACTAATTATTTTCAAGGTGAATATTTGCAATAATAATCTATTAATGCCCATTCTAGATACTATGCTAATTGGGGTTTTTTAATTGTTTTTCCTTTTTAATTGAGAACATACCCAAATACACATTAAGTAATCACAATAAAGAAAAAGTCATAATCATTCTGTTGTTTTAATTCTTTGTACTGTTTTCCATTCTATTGACATTTTTAAAACTATATATTCAAATCTTTCAATCTTGAACTTTCTTCTTATTTCTAGACTTATTTTTCGTCCACAAATTTATGCAATATATATTTTATCTTTGTTTTTCTAATAATATTTGACTCTAATAAATACCATATTAGCCGGGCTCGGTGGCTCAGCCTGTAATCCCACGCCTTTGGAAGGCTGAGGTGAGTGGATTGCCTGAGCCCGTGGGTTCGAGACCCGCCTGGGCAGCGAGACCTCATCTCTACAATAAATCAAAAAATCAGCTGGGCGTGGTAGTGCATGCCTGTAATTCCAGCTCCTTGGAAGGCTGAGGCGGAAGGATCGCCGGAGCCCAGCAGGTCGAGGCTGCGGTGGCCGGGAGCGGCCACTGCACTCCAGTCTGGGCGACAGAGTGAGACTCCAACTCAAAAAATAAATAAATAAATAAATAAATAAATAAATACCATATTTACTTTGGATATCATATGAAAGTATTTTTTGTTTCCAGATCATACTTCAGTTATGATAACTCATTGCCTGGAGTTAAATCTGGTACCGTTTCTCAGATCTACAACAAAGAACTGTATCTCTGCCTGCAGGACAGACATGGTGTTTTTTTGTTTGTTTTTGTTTTGTTTTGTTTTAGCTTTGTTTTAAAATCTATTTTGTTCTTTGTTTAGGTCAACAGCATACTGTCCAATCCTATCATCATTGTACCTGTATAGGGTAGTTGTTGACAATATACACCTAGTTATATTGCTAAATGAATATAGAATTGTTTTGTTGATTTCTACATCTTATTAGACTTTTGTTAGCAATAACACTAAGTCTAAAATATAACTTGAGAATGGAGTTGTTTGATTTGTTTGTTTATTGCTGGTTTAAATAGGATACCTTCTATTTTCTATTCAGTAACTGTGGAAATCATGTCTGATATTGATTTTTAGATTTCATAAACCATAGCTAACCACACAGTTTTCTTCATGAGACTGTCAAAATCATGATAAAAATCAGTGTATCTTAGAAAATAAGAATTAACTGTAACTTTTAAAACTACATTAAATTGCTACAAATCTAGTTGTAAAAAACCAAATTTTTCAAACTTACAAACTTACCATTTTAAGGAATTTTTTTTTCTGAATTCCCTTTATCAGTTATTTAATACTGCATGGTCTCAATATGCTGAAGTAGATGTTTTTACAACGGGGAAACCCCAAAGAAACTAGAATATCTTTTAGAGGACAGGCCCCTTGTAGGACACTTGAAATATATTCCTCCAGATCAAATGGTCAACTAAAGCTTTTATCTGGATGTTGTGAGAAGCTTGGAAGTTTTGAGAAGACAGAAGAAATGTCCTGAGTTGTGGCAAACAAGTGACTGGTTCTTTCACCAGGACAATGCGCCTGGACACACTGCACTGAGTATTCACCAGTTTTTGACCAAAAACAGCATGACCCCTGTGCCCCACCCTCCTTATTCACCTGATGTCGCCCCAAGAAACTTTTTCTTGTTTTCCCGATAAAAAAAGCCCTCAAAGGGAAATGTTTTACCTATGTGGAAGAGGTGAAACAAAAAACACAGAAGCACTAAAAGGCATCAAAATTGACAAGTTCAAAAACCGTTTTGAGCAGTAGAAAAAGCATCTCGATGGGTGTAATACATCAACCAGAGAGTACTTTGAAGGTGATTAAAGTTTAAACCATGTAAGAATAAATACACAATTTTTTTATAAATAAATTCTGGGTTTTGGGGGGGTTCCCCCTCGTACAATTTCATATTTGACAGACAGTGTTTCACTTTAAAATGCCAAACATGACTCACACCTGTAATCTCAGCTACTTGGGTGGTTGAGGCAAGAAGATGGCTTGAGCCTAGTTTAAGACCAGCCTGGGTAGCATAGTGAGACACCTGTCTCTCTAAAAAAGTTTTTTAATGATAAACAAGATTTTAATAATTTTATAATTTATACCTTTTAGATCCACATTCTTTCTTGGTTTTGTTTTACGTATTCTGGATTTTTTCAGTTTCTTAAGGGTATTTTTTTTTTCTGGACCTGAACTTTTATAAAAAAATATTGAAAGAATGGATAGTCCCTTCTTTAAGAGTTACCACCTAGACTCCATATGTTTTACAAAATGATGAGTTTTTATTTTTGACATAATTTTTCTGTTTAGAATAAATCAAACTGCACAGATTTTTATATTTTGTAATATCAATACAAAAGAATGTTATATCAAAAGGGCAAATTTTAAAACTGTACTAATAAGTGATTACAATATATGACTTAGATTGGACATTTGAAATAACTGTTTTTTTAAAAATTTAAAATATATATATATTTTAAATTGGTTAAGTATGCAGGCTGTCATCATTTGTTGCTTTTATCATCTTTTTAAAAAACTCATTGCTTTTTCACATCCTATTGCATTAGCAAAACTTTGAAAATATTGTAATATAACAATAATGCTAGTGGATGTCCTTGTATTGAATTTAACGGAGATGATTCTGTGGTCTCCACTGTATATTAACTTCTTATTTAATACATATTTATTTTTAGATATTTGAAATTAACTTTTCTCAGAATTTTTTTCAAGAGTAAGCATTCAGCGATTTTAGTTCCTATAAATTGCCAAATAAAAATATAATCTGATTTTATAAATCATCCTAAATTTTATAAATCATTTTGTAAATTCGTTCTAGTCCCTAAACCACAAAAGTGGGTAAAAAGCAAAGCATTTTAGCTATGATGTTGACAATTACATGCTGTGATATAATGAAAAGCTCTTTTATTTTTATTTTTTCAATGTTGGTGATTAGTAAAATAGTTATATGTAAATATGAAGTTTTGGTTTAATATAAGTGTTAAGGACCATGAAGACATACTTTGCACTCACTAGGATGTCTATAATAAAAAAAAGACCAATAATAAGTGTTGACAAGCATGTGGAGAAATTGGAACACTCATACATTGCTGGTGGGAATGTAAAATGGCACAGCCAGTTTGGAAAACATTTTGGCATTTCTTCAAATATTTAAACATAGAATTATCTTATAACCTAGAAACTGCACCCTCAGGTATATACCCAAGGGGGGAATAAACATATGTCCACATAAAAACTTGTATAGTTGTAATCAAAGCAGCACTATTCATAATAGCCACAGTGGTAACAACCTAAATGACTATGCTACGGATAAGAAAGATGTAGCATAGTCGCAGAATGGAAAATTATTTAGCCAGAACAAGGAATGAAGTACTTATTGACATGATACCATGGATGAAACATGAAAAGATTAAAGTAAGCAAAACAAGCAAACAAAAAGACACAAAAGGTCCCATATTGTATACTTCCATTTACAACAGCTATCAACAGAGACAGAAAGTAGAAGTAGGTTAGTGGTTACCAGAAGCGGAAATGGGAGGAGGGATGTTGAGTGGCGTCTAATTGTTACAAAGTTTCTTTCTGAGGGAGTAAAGGTGTCCTAAAATTGTGTTCCTAGTTAGAAAATTCTGTGAATTTACTGAAAACCATGTAATAGTACATTTTAAATGGTTAAATTTATGGTATGTGAATTATATCTCAATGAAGTTATTAAAATATGCTTGACACATCTTTAAAAATCAGTTTTATAGATAGTGGTGTGATAGTAAATGTTTAATAGTCAGCTATCCAAGTGTAGTTCTGCCATGATTGTGATAGATTTGTTCATTTACATTAGCAAATAAGAGTGAAACAATGAAGATCCATGTCAATACCTCATCAACAAGGGTACCTGCATAATGAGCATTTATATACCTAACCCTGAATTGTATCCCATGTATTTAAAATTAAAATTAAAAAAATCTGAGTGAAAGAGCTCTGTATTGGCAAAGTGAAGGCTACAAGATAGAAACTTGGCCTATTGAGACATGTAAACACGTAGCCTTTCATTAAAGAAGCTTTAAAAAGGGAAACAAGGTAAAATCCAAGTTCAACAGATATTAAAAAGTTTATTAGTTTATTTGACATTATTTATTGAGTTCCTAATGTATTGAAGACACTGTAATAGGACCTAGTAATACAAAGGTAAATAAAGATACAATTTCTGCCTTTGTGGAATGCATACTCTTAGTTGCTGGGTTAGATAGGCAAGCAAAGCAAATATTGCAAGAACTGTATTATAAAATGCAGAGATATGTCCCAAGGTCTATGGAGAAAAGAGAGAAGAAATAGGAGGAAGGATAGAGTGACTGAATATTTTTTGAAAATGCAAGTCAAACTTTTGGAAAAGGTGCTATTTGAATTGGGTACTAATGAATGAGGAGTGTACTAAGTGGAAATGAGGAGAATCTAAAGCAAAGAATATGGTACTAAAATGCATGAGAATATGAAATGAATCATGGATGGGCGACTCCTAAATTTCAGATGTTAAAAACCTGTTATGTAACTGACATATCCTACATCATCAGCTCCAGGTACAAATATAGTCACATCATTTTTATTTTCCTAATTACTACTTGTCCTTATCAGTCTTCTTTGCCCTTATTGGCATTACCTCTTCTTAAGCCCCACCCTGCTCTGTGAATTTGTATCATCTCCTGGTTCTTATTCAGTCTGAGGGAAAGGGATAATGTTCCTTGATTTCTGTTTTCAAACACAAGTTAATAGATGCTTTGGCTGCTCTGTTACAGCTCGCTGACACACATGTGATTAATCACCATTTCCCAGATGAAAGGTGCTGGGTGACCCACCTTTTCAGGACAACACTGCAGCCCCTGGGTAGAGTCTCATGTGTGAGCTTATTTCATCTGGCCTTCTCAGGATTGACTTCACTGGCTTGCTGTTGTCTTGCTTGCTACCAGAGTAATGCATTAAAAGCGGAGTAGTACCTTATGCACAAATTGGTACAACTGAGAGAAACCACTGAAGAACTCTGTTCACAGAACAAAGCATTGTTCAAATTGACTGTGTCCTGCCTTTATTGAGAAGCAGCTGGCAGTTTCCCAATGTGTGTGTGTGTGTGTGTGTGTGTGTGTGTGTGTTTGTGTACATCATGTGCATGTGTGCATATTTATCACACACACATGCATATGCACACACATAGTAATACAATAAATTATAAAATATAAAAAATTACTATCTTAAGAGGCTTCCTATTTAATCTCTGCTTTAAGAGGCTCCCTATTATTACTCTGATAAAATACATAATGATCTATAGTCATTGTTACCACCTAGGCTTTATATTTTTTAAGAATTTATGTAGAAATAATGTGACTTTTGCAGTGACTATTCCTTATGTGAATCTAAGAATATTGAAATATTCTCAATCCTTGATTATGTCTGATTCAATTCCAAGTTTGAAAATACAGTAAGAGTGATTTCTTTAGAATGGACATGTGATTATGCCAGTTTCCTATTTGAAACATTTCACCAGATTCCCCTTGTCCTTAAACAAGCTTCAAATTTTGCACATTGCCTAAGTAGAACAAGGCTGCTATTGCCCTGGTCTCATCAAGGCTCTATTTCTGCCCTAGTCTTCCCTCTATCCCTGTCCCATGTATGCTTTAACATCGGTTATTCTGAGATTTTTTTTAATTTTCTCCAAAGATCTCTGGCTTTCCCTCACGCATACTCTTTCCTCTCTGCCTACAGTGCTTTTCTATTCTTTCTTCCACCCTATTCTAATCTTTACTTGAATTCGATTCTTGCCCATGGCAAGCCCAACTCAAGACTGTATACGTGCCCCCTTAAGCATTGTAGATACACTCAGTACTAGCGCTCAAGGCAAGGTAAGTTGTCAAAGACCAGGTGAACTGAGATGACTGAGAAAGCAAATAGCTTTTTACATAGGTGCAGAAGTCATTACCTAGTTATGGTAGCACACAGTCTCCAAGTGAAGGAAATGGAAGGTTAGTTGATCTAGGAAAGAAGAATGATGTGAAAGACTAATTCAAGTAACAGGGCTTCAATTGGTCTCTCTACTAAGATCTCAGGCTGAATTGCTAATGATGTGAACATTATTTATAAGTCCCCATTATTTAGCAAAATTGTACAATGGAAAATTAGACAATACTGGAGATTTCTATTTATGAGTTCTAGGTATAAAATCTTACCTAAAAGCTAAAACTTGGTCCCCTAAAAGACAGATTGTGTAAATTATTGATAAATACATTTTTAAAACTTTGTACTATATCTTGATTCTGTTAAAACGTAGCATTACTCGTCATACCATGTAGTATTTTGAGACGTACTGTTGCATTAATTACTACTTTGGCACTAAAACATGTAATCCAGTTGCATAAAAACTAGTACTCTTTAAAATATATAAATACAAATAATACTTGATTTAAAGTTGTTTTGTAATGTTGGCTGATACTTTCCACAGAAATCTGCGATTGATTTCCAATCAATAAAATTGAAATTCATTTATCCATTTTGTGATGTAAGTAACCTCTAATGAAGAGAGGAACTCCAAACTAAAATATTTAGAAAATACTTATGTATGACAGCTAATAATAAAGGAACCTCCTTAGAACCTCATTTTGCCTGTTAAAAGCTTAAAGACATTTCTTGGTCACTATTATACATAGAATCAGTCTGAGGAATTTCTTAGAGAACACGCAGATATGAGCAAAAATAAAATAAACTGAGAATGCCATCTTAGAAATATCAGAAGAGCAAGATTTTTAATCAACGATTCTTACACCATGGACATAATTAAGATAATAAGATTAATTTTATCCAATAAAAATGTATTTGTTGTGGAACTTGTAGAATTGACTTTACAGATACCCATGTCTCACCTCAGGGAGAGTGCATCTAACCAAATTATTTTTCTATTTACATTGTATAATCCCTCATAAGCACAATTTCAGGAGATTATTATTAATTCATAGCTTAACTATGAAGCTTTCAGTACTTAGAAACTTCCTTCCTTGTGCCTAAACTTTAAAGAGTTGTCAGTGACCTCTAGTGATATTCTCATTAACTTATGACTTCTGCTAATTGAGCAAGTTTGCTTATATCAATTGCCAGCAAAAGTATTACTAGGGCTTCACTGTCAGCAGCTCACATGGTGTCCATCCTGAGAAGGGAACTTACCTAAATCCAAGCTGGAGTAGACCCTCACAAGACCCCATTTCATCCTCCAATTTCTGACTCCACTTGGAGGTAGCAAGATTTTGAACCTAGTATGTACTGGAATATTTCAGTTCTCCAATGCTCATTGAGGCTTGGATAGACCAGGTGTGTGTAAAATAGCAGAAACTGTCCTGAAATAAATGTGACATTCTGCAGGCATTAAATTCATTCCACCTTTTAGTTCTGCGACGTCAGCTTATCTTACTAAGTAATTGACCAATCTGTATTCACCATTAAAATATTCTTTCCTAAGCAACACACTGAAAGACATTAATCTCCAGAGTAGTATCATTGGTTTTGCCTATAATGAAAATCCCCAATATTAATTATCATGAATTTTTGTTTTAATGTGCGTTTATACCTGAGTATGTTAGATTATTTAATTAAAATATTATTATTTGTGAATAAAAATATGTAATAACATTTTCTTGGGATCTCAGATTTATAGTTCTTCTTCTTTCCTAGTCAAAGATTTTGCTCCCTTTTTATTTCCCGCATTCAAGACTGAAAAACACCATCTACCTGCCTTATGAAATCTTATAATTATCAACATCATGTGCCCTCTGATATCTTCCTTTGAGAAGCGTTCATAACCTCTGTGGTATTCTTGTCAATCATTCAAAACCTAAATCTAGGTTTTGAGAAAACATCAGACAAATCTTACTGGAAGAACATTCTATAAGATAACTGACCGGTTCTCTTCAAAATCTATAAGATAACATTCTATAAGATAACTGACCAGTTCTCTTCAAAATCTTATAAGCGTCTCAATCATTAAACAAGCTATGCTGTCAAAAAGCACACATTCTATAGATTTGACAAAGATTGAAAATACACGAAAAATTATTATTTTAGAAAGATATTTCATTATATGAATGAAGTGATCAAAATATTACCTGCCAGTTTGCCTAAAATAAGTGTGTACATGTAGTTTTATAACACATTTCCATCACTTCTCTCCACAGGCGACTCAGCTAATCTAACCTGCAGAGCTTTCTTTGGGTACAGTGGAGATGTCAGTCCTTTAATTTACTGGATGAAAGGAGAAAAGTTTATTGAAGATCTGGATGAAAATCGAGTTTGGGAAAGTGACATTAGGTAATTTTTTTTTCTGTTAACTTGTACAGTCAAGATTAGTATTTGCTGTGTTAGAGAAGAAAAAGTGAACTAAAGAAAAACAAGAGATTTTTGGTTTTACTATTATTATAATAAAAATACCACAAATTGAATGACAAAGAGACTGTCAATGAAATTGCAGAAATGTGAATGCTATTTGCAAATAATTTAAAAGAAATAAAAAGGAGTGTTTCATTAAGGAATATATTGCCAGGCCAAATTGCCATAAAATGTAAATATATGTTATTGTAACTTTTGTTTGTAAGAGATTATTTTTTTAACTGTTAAGAGAAAACATAAGGTATGAGTACTCAACCAAACTCAATGTCTGTCATTTTATTTTATATGTTTTTACATATATGAGCAACCAAGTGGAATATAAAGCATTTGATGGGAGTGATAAAGAATATATGTATCTTAGTCTGTCTTGAAGGTCTAAATATTTATATAGTGGGAATAATACCAACAAACTGACCATTTTAAAACGCTATTTATTTTGAAGGCATAATAATAATGCTTAAGCTTCTTTAAAAATTTTTATTTATTTATTTATATTAAGTGTCAAGGTAGTCAATGCTGACTAAAATTATACTTGGACATAGATATTTATTTTTAATCATATTCTAAATATGCAAGGACATTAATAATAACATAATAAAGATCAATTCTAAACATCCTCTTATATAAAGTTTGCATCTTCTGGACACATATGAGCATTTTTTCATTGCTTCCCTAGATAAAATACTTTAATATAAAATAAACACATATCAAACTGTCATATTAGGCTGTTTCTATAGGAATCTTCTTTTTTGGCAACAAATACAAAGTAGTATCACACTCTAGAGTGCTCCAATTGGATTCTGGAAGGCTCAGCTGGGTAATTCTCCATTGTGCACTGGAATAAGACTCTGCCACTTTTTCATACTTAAAACTTCACTCTTATATTTTACCCATACTCTAGAAAAAGCTAAAATTAAAGAAAGATCATAAACCTCTTAACTTTTACGGCCTGTGGTTTTGTGTGTACTCAGGGAAGAGTCTAGAAAGATATTTTTCTTTAATTCTGCATTAGAAAATGTTGTGCAGAAATGAGTTACCCAACAGATGGGAGGGGAGGTGGAGGTGGAAACATTGAGAGCAGGAAAAGGGAACCTTTGTTTGAAATTTCCCATTTGCCCGGAGAGATTCCTTAATTACTTGACAGTGAGGTTAGTGAGCATTTACCTTTAATTTTAAAGGTTAAAGTTAGACACTTTACCAGAACTTTTAGTCTGTAGGTTTATAATTTTGTATTCCTTTAAAAATAGGCAACTTGTTTGTATCATTAACAAAAGTCAGGCTGGAGGTTTCAACTGAAATGTCAAAATAGCTCAGAAATTGTCTTTTCTTTATTTTTAAAAACATTATCCTGATGTAAAATTAGGCCTCCAGCCTAAACATTAGCATTTCTTATTTCAACTTTGCATAATATTTCTTCTTAAAGGTAAAGCGATTTGTAAACTTTTCTTCAAGGTCTCTCTCACCTCTTTATTATGACAGTGTGATTGTCCTGCTAAGAGAGATAATTAACTGCAACTTCATTAGCATCTACAAAGACAAGTTCTCTCATTAGAAGTGAAGAAGAAAAGGGCATAATATAATTTAATTAACATAGCTTCAATCTATAGCCAAATTTGAAACACAGATTCTGTAGGTATTTTAACATCAGATTTGGATTTAGTTACATTTATTTCTTTCTCGTGTATGTGTATGTTTGTTTGGGGATTTTTGTTTGTTTGTTTTGCTTTATATTTTAGAATTCTCAAGGAGCATCTTGGGGAACAGGAAGTTTCTATCTCATTAATTGTGGACTCTGTGGAAGAAGGTGACTTGGGAAATTACTCCTGTTATGTTGAAAATGGAAATGGACGTCGACACGCCAGTGTTCTCCTTCACAAAAGGGGTGAGTGTAACCTTCTAAGCTTGAGTGGTCAACTGAATGTATAATAGAAGGGAAATCATTGGGAACCAAGAAACAAATTAAATTTTGTTTTTCTACCAAACACCGTATGTTCTTCCTTATGAGTTGGGGCTAAACTAAGGATATGCAAAGACACAGGAAATGGTATATTGGATACTGGAAACTCAGAAGTGGAAGGAACTAAGGGGTCGAGGGACCAAAAAAAATCACCTATTAGGTAAAATGTGCACAGTTTGAGTAGGTGGGTATACTTAAAGCCCAGACCAAAACTATTCATACTCCCCCAAAGCTACTGAAATAAAAAAAAGGAAAAGAAAATATTTCCACTTCTAAAATATAAAATAAAATAAAATTTATTTCTCTATGCAGGTTATTATAAATAAAATAATCACATTGGCATTAAGACCATCAATTTCTGAAAACATACTGGAGGTGACTAACTCAGGCTCTAGAGTAGAATTTGAATTCCTTACTCTGCTTTAATAATAACTGCATAACCTTAGACAAGACATTGAACTTCCCTGGGCTTTTGTTTTCTGATATATAGAAAAGGGAAAATAATAGTTTCAATTCTTAATGTGTCATAAGAATAAAAGAAGACAATGAATGTGAAGGGCTTGATGCAGAGTCTGTACACACAACGTGTTTAGTTAGATGCAATTTATTATTATTAGAAATAGGTGTTACAGTCTTAAAAATAGCCTAAATGGTTTTAAGTCATGATTGTGTTCCTTATTGGAAGGCTGTTGTTTTAGTGTAAGAACTAATGATGAATTCCCCATTGCACTATTTCTTGACTTATTTTTTCTGCCTTGGATTACTTTTACATGTGCAATATTTTTCTGTGATTAATAACAATGCATTAGAAGTAAGAGAGATTGTAGTTGCCCAACACTTTATGCATAGGGTTAGGGATACAAACACACACAAACAGTGCCAAAAAAGTATACACATTTTAAGAAAGGGAAAAAGCTCTATTAAAATTGTAATACTCATTATATACCAATGACAAAAGATAAATACAAGTCATGTTTGACTTCTGCAATTACATATTGCCACCGTAATTAAATTCAAATTTTTTTAACTTTTAATTTTTTTATTTTAAAATAGTGGGGTACAATAGTTCAGGGTTAGGTATACAAATATTCACTGTGCAGGTCCCTGGGTTGATAAGGTTTACACCCCCTCCCCAGGCAGATTCTCAGTACTGTCAATCCTACCTCCCCGCCCCCACATTCCCCCACAGTTTCCCACTACTGTCAAACCTTTTCTTATAGTATTACGATAGTTGTTTAGGGTCCACTTATGACAGAACATGTGATACTCAGTTCTTTGTTTCTGTGAAAGATCACTTAGAATTATAGACTCTAAGTCCATCCAGGTTGCTGCGAAGTTCATGATTTTTTTCCTTCTTTACAGCTGTGTAATATTCCATTGTGTATATGTACCACATTTTTAAATCCAGGCCTCTTTTGATGGGCAGCACAGTTAGTTCCATGTTCTTGCTATTATGAACAATGCTGTGATAAACATACGCGTGCAGGTATCTTTTTCATAGAGTGATTTGATTTCTTCCGGGTGGCGAAGTTCTAGGGGAATTGTGGAATCATATGCAAGGTCGATTTTTAGAACTTTTAGAACTTTTAGCTGTTTTCCACACAGGCTGTACTAGTTTACACTCCCATCAACAGTGTGGAAGTGTGCTCTTTTCACCACATTCTCGCCAGCATCTGTTATTTTATGAGTTGTTGATGATGGCCATTCTGACTGGAGTTAGGTGGTATCTCAGTGTAGTTTTAATTTGCATTTCTTTGATGACAAATGAGACTAAATGTTTTTATGCATTTGTTGGCTGCTCGTACATCTTCTTTTGAAAACTGTCTATTCATATCTTTTATCCGCTTTGTAATGGGGCTGTTCATTTTTTTCTTTTCAGCATGTTTGAGTTCCTTGTATATCCTAGATGTTAGGTCTTTGTCAGACATACAGTTGGCAAATATTTTTTCCCAGTCTGTGGGCTGTCTCCTTGTTCTCTTGAAGGTTTCTTGGCTTTGCAGAAGCTTGTCAGTTTGATGAGGTCCCAATTGTCTATCTTATCTCTTCTGGCATGGGCACTTGGGGTTTTGATCAGGAATTGATCGCCAGTTCCAATTTCCATAAGAATGTCTCCTGCATTTTCTAAGGTTCTTATCGTTTGAGGTTTTACGTTTAGGTCTCTGATCCATTTAGAATTGATTTTTGTGTATGGGGATAGGTAGGGGTCCTGTTTCAATCTTCTGCATGTGGTCAGCCAGTTTTCCCAGCATCATTTACTGAATAGGTTCCCCTCTCCCCAGTGGTAGGTGGTGGAGGCTTTGTCGAAGATGAGTTGGTTGAGAAATTGAGGTTTTGCTTCTGGAATCTCAGTTCTATCCATTGGTCTATATGCCTGCTCTTGTACCAATACCAGGCTGTTTTGATTATTGTAGCTTTAAATAAAGTTTAAAGTCTGGGAGTGTGATACCTCCTGCTTTGTTTTTGTTGTTGTTGTTTGTTTGTTTGTTTGTTTGTTTTTTGGCTGATGATTGTTTTGGTTATTAGTGGTCGTTTATGTTTCCATATGAATTCCTGTATGGTTATTTCTAGGTCTGAGAAGAATGTTGCTGGTAATTTGATGGGTATTGTGTTAAATCTGTAGATTGCCTTAGGTAGAATGGACATCTTCACAATGTTGATTCTTACAATCCATGAGCATGGAATATTTTTCCACTTGTTTGTGTCATATTTATTTCTTTGAGCAGTGTTTTGTAGTTTTCTTTGTAAAGGTCTTGCACGTCTCTGGTTAGGAAGATGCCAAGGTATTTCATTTTTTCTGTGGCTATTGTGAATGGAATTGTGCTTTTTATTTGGGTTTTTGTTTTTTTATTACTGGTGTATAGGAATATGATTGTCTTTTGCACATTTATTTTATACCTTGAGACTTTACCAAAGTCCTTTATCAGTGCAAGGAGGTTTTGACAGATTCTCTTGGGTTTTCGAGGTATAAAATCATGTGTTCTGCAAAGAGGGATGACTTGATATCCTCTTTTCCTATTTGGATACCCTTGGTCGCCTTCTCTTGTCTGATTGCTCTTGCTAGGACTTCCAAAACTATGTTGAACAGGAGGGGTGAGAGTGGGCATCCTTGTCTTGTTCCAGTTTTCAGGAGAAATGGTTCCTATTTCTGTCTGTTTAGCAGCATTCTGGCTGTGGGTTTCTCGTAGATGGCTCTTACTATTTTGAGGTATGCTCCATCTATGCCTAGATGTTCGAAGCTTTTTATCAAGAAGGAGTGCTGTATTTTATCAAAAGCTTTTCTGCATCTAATATTATAATTATGTGGTTTTTGTTTTAATATATTTTGATGTATTTAATTATGTTTGTGGTCTCATGAATGTTGAACCAACCTTGCCTCGCAGGGATGAAGCCTTCTTGGTCATAGTAGATGATTTTTGAGATATGTTGTTGAATCTGGTTTGCTAGGATCTTGTTGAGTATTTTAGTATCTATGATCATCAAGGATATTGGCCTGTAGTTCTCTGTTTGTTGGATCTTTACCTGGCTTGTGTATCAATGTGATGTTAACTTCATAAAATGATTTGGGGAGAGTTCCATCTTACTCCATCACCTGGAATACTTTCAATAGAATTGGTATTAGTTCCTGCTTGTATTTTTGTAGAATTCTGCTGGAAAGCCATCTGGTCCAGGGCTTTTATTTGTAGATAATTTTCTCATGATATAGTCCATTTTCTGGATAGTTATCGGTCTATTTAGGGTCTCGATTTCTTCATTTTTAATCCTGGGAAGGTTGTGTGATGTCAGAAACTCTTCCATTTCCTTTAGGTTTTCAAGTTTGTTTCCATACAAGTGTACATAGTAATCTCTGATAATCTTTCGTATTTTTTCAGGGTCAGTTGTTACTTCATCTTTTGTGTTTCTGATTGTGTTTTTTCTCTCCTTTTCTTGGTCAGTCTAGCTAGGGGACCATCAATCTTGTTTACACTTTCAAAGAACCAGTTTTTGTTTCATTGTTTTTTTTATTTGTATTATCTTTTTTCCTTCTATGTCCTGGATTTGGACTTTTATTTTGGTGATATGGATTCTTCTGCTGAAGTTAGGATTTTGGTGGTCTTGCTTTTCCAGCTTACTCAGGTGACTTGCTAGGGTGTTCACTTGTGATCTTTCCATTTTCTTCAAGTGTGTGTGTAGAGATATGAATTCCACTCTTACTACTGCTTTCATGGCATCCCAGAGGTTTTGGAAAGATGTTTCTTCATTTTCACTTTTTCCAGGTATCTTTTAATCTCTGTTTTGATTTTCATGTTGACCCATGAGTTGCTTAGCATCATGATGTTTAGTATCCATGTCTCTGTGGTTTTTTGGGGAACTTTGTTATTTTTATTCCACTGTGGTCTGAGAAGGTGCATGGCAGGATTTCAATCTTGTGAAATTTGTTTATGCTTGATTTATGACTGAGGATATGGTCAATATCTTTGAGTATGTCCATGTGGTAATGAGTAGAATGTATATTCCATGATTGTTGGGTGGAGTGTTCTGTAGGTATCAAGTCCATTTGTTCAAGTGTCACATTGAAGTTCTGGATCTCCGTGTTGATTTTTTGTCTTGATGATCAGTCTAGAGTTGTGAGTGGGGTATTTAAGTCCCCAGCTATGATAGTGATAGAGTCAATATCTTTTTAAGTTTATCTAGAAGCCGTTTTATGAAAGTTAGTACTTCTATGTTGGGTGCATGTATGTTTAGGATGAATATTTCTTTTTGATGGATTGAACCTTTTTTCATTATGTAGTGACTTTCTGTATCTTTTTAAATTTTTGATAGCTTACAGGGTATTTTGTCTGATATTAAGATTATAACTGCCACTTTCTCTTGTGTTCTGTTAGCTAGGAATTTTGTTTCCCATCCTCTGACTTTGAGTCTGTTAGTATCCTCTCTGGTGAAATTAGTCCCTTGGAGACAATATATTGTTGCCTCATGATATTTTATCTATTTTGCCATTCCATGTCTTTTCAGTGGTGCATTTAGTCCATTCACATTCAGGTTAATTATTGAAATGTGAGAATTTGTTCCTGCCATGGGGTTCTTATATTTTGTTTTTGTTGTTGCTGTTTGTTTGTTGTCTTTCTTTTGATTTTTGGGTTGATTCATGTATGTTTTCAATCTTTTTCCTTCTTGTGAAGGGTATTGCTGTTCTTTTTTTTTTTTTTTTTTTTGAGTTGGATTCTCACTCTGTCGCCCAGACTGGAGTGCAGTGGCCGCTTCCGGCCACCGCAGCCTTGACCTGCTGGACTCCGGCGATCCTTCTGTTTCAGCCTTCCAAGTAGCCGGAATTACAGGCATGTGCTACCATGCCCAGCTGATTTTTTTTATTTATTGTAGAGATGAGGTCTCGCTGCCAAGGCGGGTCTCGAACCCACGGGCTCAGGCAATCCACTCACCTCAGCCTTCCAAAGGCACAGGATTACAGGCTGAGCCACCGAGCCTGGCTTGTTTTTTTCCTTTCTTCTGTGTTTAGTACTTTCTTAAGTATTTCTTGTAGTGCTGGTCTGGAGGCAGCATAAGGGATTGAATGTCTGGGAAAGATTTTAATTTTCCATCATTGATGAAGCTTAGCTTAGTTGGGTAGGTTATTCTTGGTTGAAATTGTTTATCTTTAAGAACTTTGAAGATTGGGTTCCAAGCTCTCCTAGCCTGAAGTGTTTCTATAGATAAATCTGCTGCTATTCTAATTGGTCTTCCCCAGTAGGTAGTTAGACCTTTTTCTCTTGCTGCCTTTAGGATTTTTTCTTTTATACCTACTTTTTTTAGGCAAATTACTATGTCTAAGAGTTGGTCTTCTCATTTGTTGTCTTGCAGGGGTTCTCTGAATCGCTTGTGTTTGATTGGTCACATCACTGATGAGATGAGGGAAGTTTTCTTGAATGATTTCATGAAATGTTTGTTTCAGGGTGGTCTCTGTCTCTCTTTCTGCCTCAGGAAGCCCAATTACTCTTAGGTTCAGTCTCTTGAAATAATTGCTCATCTCTTGAAGGTTTTGTTCTATCTTTTTAAGCTTATTTTCTATGCTTTTGACAGTTTGGGTTAGTTCTATATTTTGGTCATCAAGCTCTGAGATTCTTTCTTCTGCTTGGCTAATTCTGCTTTCCATGCTTATCAGTTTGTTATTTATTTCATTCACAGTATTCTTTACTGCTGTTTTCTCAGTTATCAACTCCTTCATATTTTCCCTTTGGCTTTCCTCAATTGTATTTATTCTCTCTATTAATGTCTTGATTTCTGGGTATGTAGTTTGAAACCAGTCATTCTGGGGGTTCTTCATTGTTTGTGTTTCGAAGTCTGTTTTCTCAGTGTCTGACCTCCCAGGGGTCTTTGTAAGATCCATATTCTTCTTTTGGTTTTTCTTCATTTGTGTGGGTTTTCCTCCCACCGCTCCCCCCCCCCGCTTTCCCCCCCTCTTCTTTAATTCTGTTGTTCAGGGTTGGCGGGGTTGCTTCTACCCCCGCCAATCTCCTATTCATCCTTATGTGGATCCTCTGACTCTGTTTAATTTTCAAGCTGGACTGTGGGTTGGGGGCTGTACTTTTTGCAGTTTTGAGATTTAATTGAGGGTGGAACTGTGATTCAAAATCTGTCTGTAGATCCCAGTGTCCATCGACAGGTGTACCGGCACCCTGGAACCCACTTTTCACTGTCTTACAATATGTCCATGCAGTAGCAGTATAGGTTTGCTCCCTGGAAGCAAAATGAAGTAAGAAAAAGGGAAAGAATGGAAAAGGAAGAGAGGGGCAAGAGAAATATGGAGAGAGAGAAGAGTAAGAGGAAAAACAGTCAGACGTACCAACTAACAAATGAAAAGAGACACAAATGCAGAAAAGAGTTTAAAAAAATTAAAATATACAGACAATCATAAAAACACACAAACCAACAAAAACTTCCCTATTGATGTACTCTTCCCATACACAAACAGGAAGTCTAAAGAAAAAGCAATCAGTAAAATAACAGAAACAAAACAAGTACAAAAATATTAGCAAAAACAGAAAGAAAAAGCTAGAAAAAACTAAAACAAAAACAAACAAAAATGAGCAAAACAAACAGACAAAAATAAAATAAAAAAATAAAAACAAGGAACCAAACTCACTCTGAGGTCATTCCTGTAAGTTCAACATCCTTTCAGCTCTGATCTCTAGCTCTCGGTGTAGGCTGATAGGATTGCTCACAGCCTGGGTCAGATGCCCCAGGCATACTGTGGATAGAGGGTTGATCAGACCTGGACTCACCCAACTTGCTACCTGTCAAGTCTACCATTCAGATCAAGTCTGCCACTCAGACCTGGCCTGTCTGTTTCTGATCCATCACAGGGGAGGGGCTTCTGTCTCTCCCAGTTTGATGAGATTACCTTAGGTCCCAAGTTGGAAGCTGTGCAGAGCTGGGCAGGAAAATGCAGGTCTCTGCCTGGTCCTGGGACAGAGTAAATGACTACAGTGGCATTTCTTCACTGGGCATGAGGTTCTTCTGCGGCTCTCCTCGATCTTCTCTCTCCACTGTTTTGTTTTTGGGCTCCAGCTGATTTGCTATAACAGGTAATAGTGTGGGCCAGGCACCAGGTGATGAGAATCAGCTGGATTCTGCAGCGTCTTCTCAGGAGAGTCCCATGAACAACAGATGATCATGCGTGTCCACAGCTCCAATCTCACGGTGGTGGTGGTTTGCCGTTACCTTCAGAGGGGAGACCTGGGTGCAAGAACCTGAATCTCCCCACAGACGAACTTTCACTTTTCCACCAGCACACGCCTACTCATGCAGAGTCTTTATGAACACTTGCTTTTGCAGAGACTCTCACAGTCTGACCTGTCCAGTCTCCATCTTGTCAGCATCCAATTCAACTTTGAAAAGTAATACAAAGATAACATCTCTTAAAATGTGTATACAGTTTTGGCACCACCACTATGTATATAGAATTGTTTGAAATAAGAGACAATTGTAAGATACAAGCCATGCCTTTAAGTTAGTAAAATTCATGTACATTACAAGAAAAAAAAATTTTCTATATTATGCTGAGTGAAAATTTTCTAGTCTTTGGAACAAATACACTTGATGCTTTCTTACTCAGCAAATTTACAATGATTTTAATTTCAAAGCACATATTTAATCCTAGACTCTTTGAGGTTTGGGAAAAAAAGAGAACATTGAAGACTGTTCTCCCTTCTTTATTGGGCAATAGATTCCCTTTGAATAATGCTACTGAAAGCTATTAAAACAGACACCTCTGTTGTCAAGGTGACTACAATATTAATTCTATTTTTTAGGATGTGAGTCAAGGGGAAAGATAAGTAGCAACTAGCAATATGATTGTTTCTATAGTATAATATAAAGTCAAACAATAAAGGGAATTGAATAGAAATATCACACATCTATAAGGTCAGAAATAGCTTCACATGATTGCAACCAATGTAAATGTTGTGTAATTGAAATTATCCTTCTATCCTGTCTTCCTAAGTTGTCTATCCAGCTTACATTGGATCATATTTTCTCTTAACGAAGCCCATTCTACTTTTGAAAGAAAAAAATCTTTTAGGAAATATTCCTATATCACCCTCTATCCATTGGCCTTAGTTCTACACTTTTAAACATTCTTCCCCAAGACAGCCCTTCCAATATTTGATAAAAATCACCATGATTCTGCTGGCCCCTTACTCTGCCAAGCTCAATGTCTTTAGCTCCTTTTATTCATTCTTTGTTTCTATGAGTGAAATATTTCACCATTCTGGTCACTCGCTTGAATATGCTAATTTGTTTGAATTGTTCCTCAAAAATGGAGGTAAGGGAGAAAATATATAGGGCACATATAAAAAGCTTTTGACTTCGAAAGCATGTATTTTCCATTGGGACAATGTAGGGCTGACAGTTAAGTAGGAATCATAAGGAGAGAGGGAGAAAAATAAATGTTTTCTAAGGATCAAGCTATTGAAGCTCTGTTTTTGCAGAAAGGCACACAGCCAGGAAGGGTCAAACACCCCCAGACTATTTTTAGCATGTGTAGCTTAAGGTTAAGTCGCCCAAAGCTACAAAAGCTTGCAATTCTAGAAAAATATATGTTTGAGGAAACAAGAAAATTTTGATTTTAAAAAGTTAGTAACATCTGATCTCTTAAACGTGAAAAGGAAAATTGTGGCCAATGAGGGCTCTTCAATACAAAAATATTTCAGATTTCCAAATATATATTTATGTCTTCAGCATTTTATTCTTAGAAAATAAAAACATTAAGAAGCCAAAAAGACTCCTTCCAGGTCATGTACTCCAAAAGTCCCTCTTAAAGTGAATGTGAGCCTTCCTTTAAAGGGAGCTGCAGCAAATTAGTCATCCTTAACTGATGGGCCTTCAAAGTTTTCTTTCTTTAAAACTTCCCTAGAGAGACATGCTAAAACATTTATTGAATGCAGATCTTGTACACCACTGTCATTGCTTCTGACGGGTAAACCTTCCAGGACATTCCTTTGCCAAACTTATCTAAGCATTTCCCCGCCCCCCAACTCTTACCTTTTGTTCAGTATTGTTGGCATAATAAAATGATTTTATAGCCCTGCAGTGGGTGGTATGGATTCCTTGAAACATTGTTCCCATTATCAATTTAGTCTTCCTTAATACCACGGGACTACCATAATAAATAATTCAGCTACGTTTGAACTAGACTAGATTCTGGATCAACCTTTTATCATTATGAAAGCCTGTTGAAAATTTACTAAGAAATTTGACCTTAGAAATACCTTGCTTGATAATATCCAAAGTTGTCAATCCCTGCAACCAAAGAAGATATTTGGATACTTAGAACACTTAGAATTTTGTCAGACATATAAGATAAATGTATTTCACTTTTATGCAGAACAATAGAATATCCAGTGAGAGAAAGATGAAAAATGAAGGGGTGGACAAGGTCCATGGGCCATACTGGCTTATAACTGCCCTGCCCCTTACTCCTCACTCTGGTCATCAGCTTCTATTCAGTCCTTTTTGTCAGTCCCTGGCCTAGCAAACTTAAGCGTTAGATCCTGACTTCAAAAAGAACCAAAATAAAGGGTTGACAAATTAGTTAATGAGTTATTGCCTGTCCCTGTAATTCTCCATACTTGATCGACTTCCATGTCTGAGTCTCTGAACCTTTTGCCTGGATGCATTTCTTGGATTTCTAGTTCTTGCTGCCCGTCTCCACATGCATTAAACACCAATCTTCAGTTTTCTTCCAAAGCTCTGACCTCTCCTGTTTTTTACATGTTTTACATGTGTATTTCTCTGAAACAAACAATACTCTAGAACTATACCCAGCAGCATTGTGCTCTGGCCTCAGGTCTAGCCACTCTTGTACCCATTAGGCAGTACTGAATTCCTTCTTCATTCCTTGTGTCTTTTTTCCACACTATAACTTTGAATAACCTTACAATATGGACACGTTTATTAACTGAAGCAAAGCACCTTAATGGTTCAGGGCATGGACTTAGGAGTAAAACTAGCTGTGTTCAAAACCCAACTGTTCTCACCAGCTGTGCTATCTTTGGCAAATCACTTAATCACTATAAACCTCAAATTTCTCTTCTATGAAATGGGAATAATAATAAGACCTATCACATACAGCAGCTGTGAAGATTAAATGAACTCATCCATGTCAATATTTATCACAGTGTCTGACACATACTTAGCACCCAATAAATGTTAACAAATTATTACAAAATTTCTTTGTTCCAACGATGTGATATTCTGGGTAATAAAGAATGCAGCAATCATGTGTTTCATTATCAATTCCCTGAATTCTAATTCATCTTTCATTAAAATGGTTAGCTTTAATTCCAGAAATTTTGTTTTGTCAATTCCAAATTTGACTTCATGATAGATTTACTTTGGTTTCAATGTGCTGTCCTAATGGAAAACTACATTTATTTATTCATGCATTTAATGCTGTTTAAGAACCTACTATGTTCCTGGCATTGTGCTAGCCAAAGTTACAGCCATGAAAATTAAAATGAAATGAACAGGAAATAAGGACCAATATAATTTGGAGTACCATCATAGACTTTTAAAATTCTATTGTTGTTAAACATTCCTAATGTGGAACTGTGCTTCCTGGTGAATGTTTGACTTTGAAACTGTCACATTAAAGATGTTTATTAGCAATTCTGTTCTGAATTGTTATGTTTACTCATATTGATTACAATAATATGGCAATTCATTCATCACAAAATAGTTTGGGAACTGGCAAAGTATCTAAGAGATTTAGCACTAATAATGACAAACATTTTGGTTTTCACTATTTCCCCTCAAACCCATTTTACTTCTTGTGCACACTCTCTCCCTTGCCCTCCAAAGAACATAATCAATAGGAATTAGACTTGGCTCTATAAACTCCCTAGTCCTCGGAATATCTTTAGTAATGTAATTAAGTGTACATTATTTAGGATGTATTGTTTTAAATCCAAACAGATTTGCACCCAGTGGACTCCTTAACCCTTCTTGTAATGAATCATCTTTGTAATATATGCCCCAACCCTTGTTAGTATTTGCCTAGTGCATTTATTTACTGAGACATACAGTAAGATAATAGAACTATGTAAACCTCTCTTGAGGCTGACCATTTGACATCATTAACCATTGATTTCAGAATATGTAAAAGCTAAACCTTGCCCACATATCAAAATTTTCTATGTCTCTATATGGCAGCATCTTCCTAGAAAGAAAATGACCTGTTCAAAATTGAGTTGGTTTCCACAGAAAAGGCACTTTTACTGAACCTTGACTTATGCGATGCCAAAATATTAAAGCAATTTAGTTATGTTGCTGTAGCATCTCCAAAGCAGAGCCTTCAGGTTTAACAGAACTTCTTGGATAAGATATGACATTTTGTAGCCAAAATGTTCTTTTTTCTTATAACATTTGTATTCCTTCTCTGACCATCATTTATGTAAGATACCTAAATAGCTGACCCCTATTTATATTTTTTTTCTTAATAATTAGTACCAGAACAGATAACCAAATGCACTTGGAGGCTACTATGAATGCCAGGAACACAAATTGTTCAATACCAATGATTTTGTACCTCTGAGATTCTTGATATGAACGTTCCAACAAGGCTATTGATTGCCACCAAAATTACAATGGTAAAAATTAACTCTTTGAGCTGACTATATTTTTAGACATAGAATATTTTATTTAAATGAGATTAACTCCAAGTTAGTTTTCTGCCTCACCAGTGAAGTATCTTTTCAAAGGCCTTTGGATCCCAGGTTTTGCTGATCAGTTGTAGTATAGAAATGCATTGGGTAACATTGTTTGGCCTTTTAGCCATTTTGCCTACTCAATTTTCTTTGCTGTGAGCAAGAATATACAGGTGGCATCACTATTGAGTAAGAAAAAAAATGATTGTATGCTGATAATTAGCTTGTTCCCCAATTAACAAATAACAAGAGTATGGTCCTGGACAAAACCAATGTCAAGAGTCATGAATGATAAACTCGCCCATTTTCCTTATTTATGATGATCATTCATGTGGGCAAATGTTGTTAAACATTTAGTTATATTTGATCATAAGTCACTGGAAGTACTTTATTTGCTCTCTTGGGTTTTACACTTGTTTCCCCAACTAGATGTTAAATTCTTGAAAAAGACTTTTAACTTGCAATTCTATGTTATATGCTTCGATGTACCAAACCCACTTAATAAATGTGATGGAATTGATTAAATGTGTTCTGAGGAATCTAAACTTCATCTATAGCAGAGCTTCTCAATCTATTCACTATTGAAATTTGGGAATGGATATTTCTTTGTTGTGGTGGGAACTGTCTTGTACATTATAGATTGTTTAGCAGCATTGCTGGCCTCTGTCCACTAGATTCCAATAGTACCTTCCTCAGATAGGAAAACCAAAACTATCTCCAGACATTGCCAAATGTTCCCAAGAGACATTACTCCCAGTTAAGAATCAGTGATCTACAGTATAGATATTAGAAGCTCCATTCCTTGCTGGAAATTATGTCAATACTTAAGCGACTCAGAGTAAAAAAAAATATGATAAAAGGACAAGTATTTTCATCTTGAAGACCTTCCAAGATAATACCAAATATAACAGAAAATTCAAGAGTATGGTGCTTTCTATATTGTAGGAATTGACTAAAGTTAGGTTCCTTATGTTTCTGTTCTTGGAGAGTCAACTAGAAGCCCTAGACAACTGCTTTACATACTTAAAATACACACAAATCACCTAGAGAGATGTTAAAAAGCAATTTGGATTCATTTGTTTGAGATCACACTCAAGATTTGGATTTTAATCAAGTTCCTGACAGAGGCTGCTGCTATTGGTTTGTGGACCACAATTGGCATACCATGGCCTTTTTCTAGACAATGTGAACAGTTCCTTCCAGTAAACTTGGTAGCACCTAATAGGTAAAGAGTAACTAGCTCTCTTGAGCTCACTCTTACCATGAGAAAAGAATGAAAGCTGAGTGGAGCCAGTCAGTGGGACTATTCTTAACTAATTGCCTTGTTCTTTTTACATGGTCCACACCTTTGAAGCTATTTGAATGTTGGTTCTTTACCCTCACACTCAACTCTTAATGAGGCTACTTGCCTCATATATTCAATGATTGTGCTGTATAGAACATATTTGCAACTCAAAGAGATGTGAGAGGTCACTCTCTTCAAGTATTAAAATAATCAACCTCTTAAATGAAGAGGGCCTTCATTGTTGGACCCATTTCCAGCATATTCCATTCCTTAAAAAGGAAGTACACCTCAAAATGTCCAACAACATATACTATACATGAATGTGTACATATTTTTTAGTCTATGCAAATAGGTTGTATATAGTGTTCCGCTTATGCAACTAACAATTATCAAGGAGGAACAAAGTATATGGTGAACAGTATATACTGCTAATTTTCTGTTTTGAACACTTAAATACCTATGTTTAGCTAAATCTCAATTATGTAGTAAGAAAGAGTGAGCATAGTATAGGAACTGAGCTCCCATGTATTATTGGTCAATGATATGGCTTCAAAATAAGCAAAAGAAAAAAGAAAATACAAGCAGGCAATTTAGAAAAAAAAATCTATTTAAAACATTTGCAGGAATCCCACAGAAATCATCCTGCACACACATCGCAAAACTACACGTGTCATTAGAGATCACAAACAGGATAGCATATTCTTGGCCACCACCCACCAACAACCACTCATTCTTCCTTCTAAAAACCACCTTGATAGTCTTATTATTGCTAAGTCAAAACAACCTGTTGATTAACAATGTCTCATATCCTACTCGAAATCTCACTTCACTGCAGACTGCTCAAAGGAGATAACCAATATAATCCTGTGGTATTAAAAAACAGCACATCACTCCCATTCAACAAATATGTATGCCAGTTATGAGCAAAGTACTGAGTTAGAAGTCCTTAGTAGTTGACTCACTTCTGCAAGAAGGTTGTCTACCACGGTCCTGGAACATTAAAAAGCAATATCATTGGGAAGAGTGAGATGGCTGTGCATTTTTACGACTATGAATTTCTGAATTTGGTAGAGAAATGGCACAACTGGGTCATAAAACGCAAGGTATAACTTTTTTTGTTGTTTGTTTTTTGAGTTGGAGTCTCTCTGTCGCCCAGACTGGAGTGCAGTGGCTGCTCTCAGTCACTGCAGCCTCGACCTGCTGGGCTCCGGCGATCCTTCCGCCTCAGCCTTCCAAGTAGCTGGAACTACAGGTGCGCGCTGCCACACCCGGTTAATTTTTTTGATTTATTGTAGAGATGAGGTCTTGCCAAGTTTCCCAGGCAGGTCTCGAACCCATGGGCAGGCAATCCACTCACCTCGGCCTCCCAAAAGCTGGGATTACAGGCTGAGCTACCAAACTTGGCCAAGTTATAACTTTTAATAAGCACTTCCTGTGTTAAACGTTGACAACCAGGTCAGTAAGGTGAGAAATTAGACATGACACATTAAAAAATGCTAACTACTCTCTCAGGTCATATAGTAGGAAAAATGTGTTGCTTTCCAATAGATTACCATGGTAACTTGTAGTAGATTTTAGTATTGGGAATTATATTTGCCATCTGTAGGAAATATGCTAGTTATTTGCCTCTACTTTTAGGGCACATATTTTATTTTTAGAATATATTCTATGGAGAATAATGTCTGGGAGTTGATTTCTTTAAACAAAGAGTGGATATTTATTTATTGAGTTGGAGTCTCACTCTGTCGCCCAGACTGGAGTGCCTTGGCACTCTCCTGGCCACCACAGCCTCCACCTGCTGGGCTCCACCTCAGCCTTCCAAGTAGCCAGAACTACAGGTGCACGCTACCACACCCAGCTAATTTTTGATTTATTGTAGAGACAAGGTCTTGCCAAGTTGCCTGGGCGGGTCTCGAACCCATGGGCTCAGGCAATCAACTCACCTCGGCCTCCCAAAGTGCTGGGATTACAGGCTGAGCCACCGAGCCCAGCCTAAAAGTGGATATTTAAATACTATTTAAATATAATTTATTTTTAATTCAAAAAGAAACCCAGTGGTATATTTAGGAAAGTACACAAAGGTTATTTTTTAAAACCACCCAAAATTATTACCATTAACTGAAACTTGATATAACAGAACTAACTGAAAAATAGAGTAATTATAAACTGTAATGAAAAAATGGACAATTACTTGAGAGTATTTTGGTTTTGCCTCTTCAGTTTTGTGTGACCTAGCGCAAGTCTCTTTGGGTCATTGTTCTCTATTTTATCATTTGTAAACTAGTTGTCCCTAAGCCTCAATGTTGGAATCTTAAAGGATCATATTAGATAATGTATGACTAATAATATATTTTATGACCATTTGTCAGATATTTTAGATTCTCAGAATTTTGAGTAATTGTGCATTTTACTAATCTTGAAAGTGAAGTCAAGAGGTTGCTCTTTCTAGTGTTTTCCTTATAGTTTGTTTGTAAAGTTGACTCAGATATTTAGATGGCAAGTTCCCATAACTGCAAAATAGAAAT
The DNA here is from genome assembly GCF_000164805.1 of Carlito syrichta. Classification (NCBI taxonomy): domain Eukaryota; kingdom Metazoa; phylum Chordata; class Mammalia; order Primates; family Tarsiidae; genus Carlito; species Carlito syrichta. Next base: position 65,313 of record NW_007023522.1, read on the forward strand.
TACAATTCCTTATGATATGCGACTGCAGTTGAAAGTACCTACTTGTAATACTTGCGAAATTCATGCAAACTAAAATGGAAGGGGCCATTAGGAAAGCTTAAAAGAATGAAACATAAATTGTCTGACTTAAATAGGTTTGGAATTATAATTCTAGTAGTGTATGTAATGTAAAATGAGTATTACCTGAAAATTTATTTATACCATCAAACAGTTTCAAGATAAAGAGTCACTACTGCTAGAGTACCCTTCTAACTCTCCCCAAACAAATAAGTCTATAGCATTCAAGTACCTTACGTAGTGTTGAAAGTAACTTATAAGAATACATTAAAGATATCACAACAAAATTTTATTTGGTTAGACTGCAGTCAGTGGCAACTCAATAGTCACATAAAAATTGGTAGTATTAAAATGTATTTTCTTTTTTTTTTTTTTTTTTGAGTTGGAGTCTTACTCTGTCTCCCAGACTGTAGTGCAGTGGCTGCTCCCGGCCACCACAGCCTCAACCTGCTGGAACTCTGGCAATCCTTCCACCTCAGCCTTCCAAGTAGTTGGAATTACAGGTGCACGCTACCATGCCCGGCTAATTCTTTTGATTTATTGTAGAGATGAGGTCTCGCCAAGTTGCCTAGGCGGGTCTCAAACCCACGGGCTCAGGCAATCCACTCACCTCAGTCTCCCAAGGCGCAGGATTACAGGCTGAGCCACCGAACCTGGCTTAAAATATATTTTCAACTGCTGACTATTCATATACCAGTATAGTGTCTTCACCTATAAAACAATGCAATTAGTCTAATGAAATTTGAAATCTATACCTCCTCTAAAATCAAATGATATTTTAACCTGTGTTTTATGTGAATATTTACAGACTATGGTCAAAAATGATAATTATTTATGTAGAGAAAATCTCCATAGTGGTTTTTTAAAAATTCTTATTTGACTTGCATTGTTGAACCAGTAATCTTTATATGATAGTTGCAAAAATAGATAGGCAAATAACTATTAATTGACCTATAGTGGTTCCTAAGAGGACTCAGCAGACCATAGCTTACAAATCATGTTAAACAAGATCAACTCCATCACTATGTAGAATAAAAGGCAAAATATAAGCTATTTTGCAGTATTAGTATTTGAAGCCATTGATCACTTGCCTATGTTAAGGTTACATGAAAACCTAATACATTAGAAAGATGCATAAAAAATTCACTGAACTATTAACAGTGGTTACCTCATGGCAGTGTGAGTCCAAGCAATCTTTAATTTATTCTTACCATTCTTATATTTTTCACATTCTTCACAATAAGCATGTTTATAGAGGCAAAAAAGGTGAGAAAAAATAAATCTGTTTTGGTATAGCTACTGAATATTTGTGAAAATGCTTACAGGAAACCTATCATTAATCTCTTTGCCATAAAATCAAGTTATTTACACATTTTCCAAGTATATTGAAATCTATTTGCTTGAATGTATACTCTTGCACCCAGTTTAATCTGTCTATATTAGAAATCTTATGTTTTAGAGGACACCTTAGCTTCTACATTATTTTCTCAAACCACCGCTAATTGTCATGCACTGAAAATCAATACATAGAATGAGATGGTAAGATAATATCCTATTCTTTGTTAAGCAGGGCCATGTTTTTACATTTAGGTAAAAGATAATTCATCACTGAGGACAAGCCCTTCATATATCCTGACTACAAAGACCACTAAACTGTATGGAGCCCCTGACTTTGTTCTCAACTTTGTCATAGTTTAAGGAACCATTTACTGCTCCCTTAGGAATAGTTCAGTAATGGTAGGTTCTGCTCTTGGTAATTCCCAAAATATGCCAATTATTTAATAATGAGAGGAAAAAAGTTTTTTTTTAGAGTTAGCAATGTATTCAAAGTATCTCTTTACAAAATGAGAACGCAAAATCAATTCATCACTATTTTCCTAAGCATGTTTATGTATTCAGAAAACAAAGAGTATTCAAAAGCATTCAAGATAGAGAAAAGATCAATTTTTCTGTTATTCCTATTGGAGGAAATGAGCCAGCATATGGTTTGACTATTATTTTTGCTTTAATAGACTCTAACTCTGGACTCTCCAGGATTATGAGTGAAGCTTGTCTTATGAGAGAAATTATTACCAACAGATTTTGCCAAACACATTTTGTTCTAATGCTTTCACAGTAATTAGGAAATACATTAAACCCCTAAAGGAAGAACACTAAAAGAATAATATAAAATCCTGAAGTTTATCAATGCAATTTTGTATGGAATTGCAATCAGGTTTTACATGTTAAATATTTTATAAATATATTTCTATCCATTAAATATACTACAAATCATCATACTATTTTGTTTTAGAAGAGTTCAATGTTTCTGTAGAGGAAAAAAAATGGTTGCTTCTATTGGTTTTCTAAGCAGTCCAGATGCTCTGTGTTCTTTGGCCAACCCAAGCATTCCCAACGGAAGACCAAATTGTTCTAACTGTGACAATAAAGCCTCTTGAGGAGGATTACTTTCAGGATAAACACAGTATCCCTTAACGAAAAGGAGTAAAATGGCAGTGCCACCTTCACTCTGACAGTTTTCTCTCAAGAGATGTTTTGTAACATTCCATCTGTGCCTGTCTATTTGTGTGACATGTTATGAGAGACATTCCTAATAGAGGGAAAGCAAATACTTTTTCTTCTAAAGTATTTTCTTTTAGGCATCAGTGAAATTTGACACCTTGATATAAAGTATCCTTGTCTTCTAAGCTGGTCACCTGAGGCTTTTTTGTGTTTTTTTTTTATTACAGAGGTATCTTCCTTCTTTGTCTAGCTTCACTCTCATCATAGTAAATCTTATGAGATCTAAGATGAAGGAGGCCCCATCTGAATACTCTGTACCTGTATGTGTGTGTAAATATGTTGTGTTGTGTATACATTTCACATTAGAGTCTTTAAATGGAGATATTTCAAACATTGATTTTGTAATCGAAAAAGGAAAGGTTTCCTGCAATAAAACTTTGTATGTGCTAGTAACTCCACGTTGTACAATTTGAAACCGTATGCCAGTTTTCCCCAAGAAAGAATCATTGTCCTATTGTTCTGACCTAATTTTGGGAAACCTGGCTTAATGGGTACCAAGAATCTTCAAACAAATACTTATTGACAAGCAAATATCATATACAAGCAAATATTTATTGGCAAGCAATAATCAATTTGCTATTTGTTTTACAAAAAAGATAAAATATTTTTACTGAGAAATCAAAACATGAATTTGGCTACCTTCACACACAATACATTCCCAGTACCCAAAATCAAACTACTCTCCAAAAACGATTGTAGGCACTCCTATCCCTAAAATTTCTAACAGAAACACACACACTTTCTCTTTCTGTCTCCTCTTCTTCTTTTCTCTCTCTCTCACACACACACTCCAAGTGAATTGCTCACCTGGTTCATGATTATGATACTTATAAGAATAGCATTTCTTGCACTTATATAAAGTAACACTTAAGTGGTCAATAAATATTAGATTTTATCATTTGTTATTATATATGTGCTCACATGCCTGACTCTGCAACTAGACATGGCCTCCTTTAAGCAAGAAACATGCCTCATCCATCACTTAAGCACTAGAAATCAAAAGTGCTACACCCAGTACATACAAGACACTTATTAAACAAAGAGAAAATGAATAAATTAGTGAGTGAGAGAAAAGTTGAATAGCAATATCAAAGATGTGAAGTGGTACATGATTGATTTCCAAATGCCAAGTGAATAGAAGCTTCCTTAGTTCTGTAAATCAATACAAGACTATATTGTCATCAGATTTATGAATGAAAGATAATTTTTAAATCTATATTAAGTTGACCATTTTTTATATAATACAATTTTATTACTAACATAATGGACTGAATATTAATACTATAATTTTATCTCATCAATTGCTTAAAACTTTTCATACACTGATTAGTAAAATGGCTCACATAGATCTTCCTATAATTTTAGGGCAGAAACACATGAAAATATAATTTTTAATTTAAAAACTGAATTTGTTCTTAATCATGTAATCATTCATTTATTCAACAAGCAGTCACTAAATATTTACAATGCATCAGATAGTTAGCAAGGTACTTGGGATAGTAAGTGAAAGATATAGACAAAATAGACAATATACACACAAACACACACACCGAAAAGCAATAACAACCTAAAACTTGCCCTGATGGAATTTGTATATCAGAGGAGAAGACGAATAATAAACAATAATATACTTATTGATAAGCAAATTTAATATTATGTGTTATAGTGTTAAATACTGTAGAAAAAACTAAAGACAAGTGGATGCAAAGTGCAGCCACAGGCTTGTGACTTGGAATGAGTGGTCAGTGAACTGAATTGAGAAGGTGCTGTGTGAGCAAAAACGAAGAAACAAAGAAGGAGGCATACAGAAATCTGGGGGAAAGCACTTGAGTCAGAGGGAACAGCCAAAGCAAAAGTCCTAAGGTAAATAAATTTTTTATAATATAAAATTATAAATAAAACTAACTCTGATATAATGCAATAGGATAAGTGATGAAAACGCTCCAGAAAATACATGTACTAAGGAGGGAAAAAAAATCACTTCAGTTGGAAAAGGTTCATTGAAAGTGCATAATCTAGCTTTCTCTTGCAGAATCGTGAAAGATGATAAATGGAGAGGTTCTGAGTTTTTAAGAACTGGGAAAACATATATCAAATTCAGTTTACAAATTACATTGAAGGGATGGTTATGGCTGAAGGTTAGTCAATTAAAAAAGTGAAGAAACTTAAATGCTAACATAAGGCGCTTTTACTTTCTTACTACTTTTCATGGGCAATGTAAATCAGCAAATGGATTCCAAAGAAATTTCCAAGGTAAAGACGTCTTTGGGGAAGATTAAACTAAAGGCTTTCTACAGATTAAACTAGAATCTTTGTGATAATTCCATTTTAATCCAAAGATAATCAACCCCAAATATACTATAATTACAATGATACTTGCAATAATGTGAACTCACCATTTGGCCTATCTTCTATTTTTTAACTTTTTATTTTGCAATAAATAGTACAGACATTGCCGAAAAATTATAAGGATAGTACAGTAAAATTTCATGTATCTTCTTCAGCTAGATTCACAAACTAGCAATATTTGTAATATTTACCGTATCTCTAGTCCTACAGATATGTAGATCAAAAGAGTTGCACTATATATAAACACACATCACATACTGTTGCTGAACCACATGAGAGCAAATTGCAGACATTGCAACTAAATTCGTCCTAATTTTAGGAGTGTGAATCTCCTAAAAACAAGGGTTTTTTAAAACATAACCAAAGTATATTCATCAAATTCAGAAGAATTAAAAATAATAAAATACCAATGTCTTTTATATTATGGAGAATATTTACATTTTATTTAAAGAGAAACGGTTAATAACAATGGAAAAATGGAAACTTGTATGTGGAAGAAAGAATACTTATAGAGAATGGGAGTATTTATCTCGTCCAAAAGTCAGAAAAGGATTTTAAAAAATGCAATGGAAACCTGATGGAAGTTTTTTTTCTTTTTTTCTTTTTTGACTTAAAGATGGGGGTACAACTCAGGGTTAGGTACATACGGGGTCATCGTACAGTTAAAGTCTGGGTATTCTTATTGATGCCCCCTTCCATGGCATTATCCCACTACTGCCCATGCCTTTCTTATAGTATTGTAATAATGTTCAGGGTCCGCTTATGAGTGAGTACATGTAGTACTCAGATCTTTGTTTCTGTGATAAATCACTGAGTATTATAGACTCTCCATCCAAGTTGCCGTGAAGTTCATAATTTTGTTTTTCTTTATGGCTGCATAATATTCCATCATGTAAATGTACCATGTTTTCTTTATCTAGTCCACAAATCCAACTTCTTACTTAGGCTGTCATGCCACTTCACAAGTGTAGGTACTCTTTCCTTCTCCCACATCCTATGTCCCCAGGTTCTACCCTTGTCTTCCTTCTTATACACTTATTCCCTGTGCCCTGCCCCTAGTTATGCTCTTGTTAACTAATTTTTCAACATCTTGTTCTTTGTACATCTGAACTCGATCCTTGCAAACCTGCAGCCCTAGCTCACGCATCTCTGGGTGTCTGGCTGGATCTATCAAGTTAATAGGACTAGAATAACCTGTGAGCTCACAGAAGTCCTAAAATGCCAGTCAACTTTATATTCGGACTGACAGGAAATTACAGGGTAGTATTTACATCATCTACAGATATCTCATCTACTTAAACTAAAAATAATTATTTTTATTATGTAAAACTTAACACAGAATATATTGAAAGTCCTGTATGTTCATCGCCCCAAACTGACTTTTGACATTATGGTCTATTTTCTTTTAAAAGATAAAATAGTACAGTACATTTCATCTGTTTATATATATGCATATACAGCACCATAGATTTGCAATATATATAGTATTGTTTCATTTTGTTGTTTAATCCCTGGTTAAATTTTGCTTTTTAATTAATATAAGTTCAATTTTCTTTCTTTCTTTCTTTCTGTCTTTCTTTCTGTCTTTCTTTCTGTCTTTCTTTCTTTCTTTCTTTCTTTCTTTCTTTCTTTTTCGTTTTGAATCAAGGTCTCACACTGTCTCCCAGGCTGAATTGCGGTAGGCACAGTCAGGATTCACCACAGCCTGGACCAACATCATCTATTATATAGTCTATAATCAAATTTCAAAAATTGTCTTTATAGGTACCCTTCGTAGCATCTTTTCTATCCACGATTATGTATTTCATTTACTTGTCAATTCTCTTTCATCTTCTTTGATCTGGGATGGTTCTTCAACTTTTCTTTTTTTTTCATAACATTTACATTTTTGTAGAGTAGAAGCTAGTTTTATTTTTTATAGGTGTTCCTCAGTTTGGTTTTTATAGTTATTCCTCAGTTTGGGTTAGCCTGACATTTTCTCATCTTTTGGATGTTTATATGTTTCTGTCTAGAATAGTACATAAATGATACTGTGTCTTCTTGGTGCAGTACCCTAGGGGACACATAATGTCAGTTTGTCCCATTACTGGTGATGTTAACTTTGGTTACTTCCTTTAGACAGTGTCCATTTTTTGCTTGGTCATTAATAAATAATCAGCAGAGAGATACTTTGAAACAGCATGAATATCCTGACTCCCCAATGTTTCACACAATAATTTTAACATCCATTGATAATTTTTGCCTGAATCAGTTAAGATGACATTCTGCTCTTCAGAAGAGTTTTCTTTTATTATTGGTTTGTTTAAAATTAATATGAATGAATAGATTTATGCTTTATTAAATTACTGTCATTTCACTTTAACTCATCTTTTAAAACATACCACTTGTGAATAGCTCTTATTTTATAGGGAAAAAAAAACACCAACAACTTTTAACACCCTTTTTACCTGGTTGGAAGAGGAAAAGGACAATCCAAGAGTAGACTCCAGCAAACTGTGTACAGAATGGTGCACTTTTTCCTATAGTCTTTCATTTTATTTTTCATTTTTAGCAGTTCATTAACATAACAAGTTCCAAGGGCTTGTGGGACCTAGTCTAACTGGGCGCTAATGATAGACCCTAGCCAATGGGTGCTAATGATAGACCCTAGCATTCCTGATTGGCAGTAAGTAGAAGTTAATTGATGCTTTGACTGAAAACCTCTTTATAAATGACAAAATATTCGTATACTGCTTTGAAGATATTCTTTTGCCCCAAATGTTTGGTCACACAGATCAAGCTGCTCCATTTCAGGGTCAATTTTCATTTTTATTATTATTATTTTGGAGGGCATACCCTGCCTTTCCATAAAGAACTTTTGCAAAATAAAAACTGCTATACTTACATACTAGTTTATACCTTCCCAAAACATTTTCTTGCTTTATGTGAATAACAATTCAGTTTCTTAATGTGTTACCCCCCAAAAAAAATTATAACTGCCTTTAAATTGCGCTGATGTATTGTGGAGTTGAGTTGAATATCTTTGTAGGCTGAGCATAATTATCCTCCTGCCAAGAGCAAATAAGTTATACTGCTCCAGAGAAATAAATATGCATATGAATTTATGTGAATGGATAAATCCTTATAAACTTTAGCTCTTTACAACACAATGAGAGAAGAAAAAATGTACTTGGTGAGGCTAATGAATAAACTGGGATCATTATAGTGTCTATCATGTATTTCCCCTACAAACTTGCATTTTGCTGCATATAAATCAGGGCAGAACATTTCAAAGGACTTTATATAATGAATAAGCCAATTTTAGGGAGAACTATATAAGAATAAACCATCTAAAATCTTCAGTTATACCTCAGACAATAGTGTAGATAGATCGATAGATAGATGTATATATACATTATATATATGTATACACACAGAGAAGAAAGAGAGATATGAAATGAAAACTACAAGTGAAAAGTTCAAAAATACATGTGAACTTTTATTTACATTGTTAAAATCTTTATTTCACCAATTACTAACAGAAAAAGTTTACAAACAATAATCACACCACGTACAGGCCAAGAAGAAAAGGTAGGATCTCATACTGCACTAGGTAATTGCAGCAAGATTAGTGTAAACCAAATGCATTTATTATTTGTAACGTAATCCAATATACTAAGAGGTGGCATGCGCTTTATTTTAATTAGTTGTTTCTTTTAAGGGGTTGCTTGCTCCAACTGTCTTGATAAGAAAAAAAAATTGTAGTCATTGCTCAAAATGCTTGTAGCAAATCTAGTTTTAAATTGAAACAATTTATTCCAAAGCAGTCTACTACTGCAGCAATAATCAATGTGTTTTCCCTTAGCCCATACTGGAGCTTTCCAAGAACTATTGTTAATTGCCTGTAACTAAATGACTGCTGGTGCCCTTAGATGCAACTCTTTGGCACTTGTTCATTTGTTGTGTTTAACCAAATGCCAGTTTTCCTTAGGTTTTGCCTCGCAATTTTGCTTTACAATTTTCAATATTCAGTCTCAGTCTCTTAAAGGGGACAGAGTCTATCATTTTAACAAAATAACACAAAGGCTAAACAGATTTTAAAAGGTCTGCACTTTCTCTTTCTGTCCTCAGATGTTGAATTGTGCAGAAATGGAATTTTTTTTTATTTTTTAAATGCTGCCACTCCAGGCAACTTGAACTGCAGCTGAAAAGCAGATCACATTTCAAAAGGAAAATGACATTTGCTGGGGCAACACCATTCATATTGTAATGTAAAGATAAAATAGAGCGGTGGACCCAAATGATTTCTCTTAACTGTGACAGAATTTAACCCCTAGTAATTTTGTCCTAACCCGAAGGATAAGCAAGAATAGATAGTGCTCATATTAACGAATGTGTCCAGCTTGGAGCAAAAGAATGTGAAGAATAAATGTAATGCACCGTTTTCTATGGAAGAGTTTACACATGCTATATAAACTAATGTGACTAATTTAAATCAAATGGAAACCATTTTAATGTGTGCACCTTTATAGCATATAGGCATGTATATTACAATACTGCATTAAAATAATGTAATAGGCCGGGCTCGGTGGCTCAGCCTGTAATCCCGCGCTTTGGGAGGCCGAGGTGAGTGGATTGCCTGAGCCCACGGGTTCGAGACCCGCCTGGGCAACTTGGCGAGACCTCATCTCTACAATAAATTAAAAATTAGCCGGGCGTGGTAGCGTGTGCCTGTAGTTCCAGCTACTTGGAAGACTGAGGCGGAAGGATCGCCGGAGCCCAGCAGGTCGAGGCTGCGGTGGCCGGGAGCGGCCACTGCACCCCGGTCTGGGTGACTGAGTGAGACTTCGACTCAAAAAAAAAAAGTAAAATTATGTAATAATTGACCTTCTTATAAGGACGTTACAAGAACACCATGATTCTGTGTGTAATACTATGGACGTATCTGGGAGTAACTTACATTTGAACAATACTTTTCTAAAAATAAGGGCTGGCTGGGCTCAGTGGTTCAGTCTGTAACCCCAACACTTTGGAAGGCCAAGGCAAGTGGACTGCCTGAGCTGGCAGGTTCAAGACCATCCCCGGCAACTTGGCGAACCTCGTCTCTATAATAGAGTCAAAAATTGACCGGGCATGGCAGGGTGCCCCTGTAGTTCTGGCTACTTGGAAGGCTGAGGCGAAAGGTTTGCCGGAGCCCAGCAGATGGACACTGAGGTGGTCGTGAATGTGCCACAGTTCTCCAGCCTGGGCGACAGAGTGAGACTCCAAATTCAAAAAAGATAAATAAATAAAATAAGGACTTACTTTCACACAATTTGTTCTTTTTTTAATTCTTTTTTTACTATAAAGATGTGGGGTACAATTCAGGGTTAGGTATACAAACGTTGATTATGCAGGTACCCTTGTTGATGAGGTGTGCCTCTCCTTCCCCTAGCAGTTTCCCTCAACTGGCAGTCCCACCCCCGTCCCCTGACAGTTTCCCACTACATATACACAATGGAATTTTTTTTATGCTTTTGTGGGGTACAGTTAAGGGTTAGGTATACAATTACATTTCATTCAGGCACCCTGTTGATATGAGGTGTTTTGTTTCCCTGTTCCCAGACAGATATTTGCTACTGTTAATCCCATCTCCCTCCCCCCCCCCATAGTTTCCCAGTACTGTCAGTCATTTTCTTATAGTACACAATGGAATATTATGCAGCCATAAAGAAGGACATACAAATTTGTTCTTAAATGTATACATATCCACTTCCTAAAAATTTTTTGAAGTATATAGAGACCAGTATTATAAATACTATCTAAAGAAAAGAGTTATGTTTATCGGATTTGTAGCATTCTGTTTCAGGTATAGCTTTGTTTTCCTATTTACAAAACTATTTAACTAGATCTGGGCACTTAAGGCATTGTACATGCCCAGGCCCAGTGCTGCATCTCCAGACGCCAAGAATATGCTTGGAAGTACCATGAAAGAATCATTTCCTGCCTGGACAGTTATCTACAGCAGAGACACTATCCTGACTCTCAACATTCCTTAGAGTTTTTCCCATGTAGACCTTGAGATAGAATTTATAATACCTTTTTAAAAAATCAAAATTTTAAAGAATTGAAATATGATTAATATAAGATAAAATGCATAGATCTTAAGTGTTCAGCTAAATGTGTTTTGGCAAATACATACACTTGTGTATCCACACCAAAAACAAGACACAGGATATTTTCTTTACCCAAAAATGTTTCTGCTTCCCCTTTTCCAATACATTATACTTTCAACCATCCTCAAATCATATATTTTCTGATTTATGTCACTATGGATTATTTTGGTCTGTACTTGGACTCAATTTGAATAAATTCATCTAGTAGGAACTATTTTGTATCTGGCTTCCTTGACCTAAGATAATTTTGTGAGATTCATGCATGTTATGTGTATCAGTAGTTTATTCTTTTTATTGATGAGTATATTGTGTTTATGGACATACAATAGTTTGTTCATTGGCTGCTGTTAATAGACTTTGTGTTGTTTCCAGTTGTGGCTATTATGAATGAGACTACTCTGAACATTCTTGTACAAGTCTTCTTCTGATTATCTGTGTATATTTCTCTTTAGAAAATACCAAAAAGTAGAATGCCTATTTACAGGGTAGATTTATAATTAACTTTCTTAAAAACTACCCTTAAATTTCCATTGTAGTAATACCATTGAGTACTCTCACTAACAATGTTTGGAAATGGAAGTTAAGTGCTCATGATTATTTTTATTTTTATTTTTTCTTATGCAAGAAATTTTAGAGTGGTAAATCCCAAGTGTTTAATATACTGAATTAGAAAACAGAATGAATCTTAAAACAAGCCATAGTCCAAATGCTTATCTCTCACATTATATCTGGTGTATTTTAAATCCTACTTTTCTGGTGTATAAAGCACCCTGTGGGCATATGTTAGAGTTTTACGTGGATTTCTGTATGTGATGGAGTTTAACTCATATTTTGAGAGAACAAGATCCAATGTACCCTACGGTATTATCCACTCACTTATACTTTCTGTTCACATAATAGGAGAAAACATTATATTGAAGAGCATTTTGTGTTTCCTTCCTGGTACTTTTATAGTACTGTCTTGGGTGGGTCCTCACAAAGTTAAGCAAATGATGCCGCTGGTGGTATTTGTCAGTATTTCACACTTTATATTAATTTATTTAGACTCTAAAAGATTTAATATCTCACTTTGCTTTTTCTTAAATGTATAAAGTTCAATCACTTTTAGTAAGATTTTCTTTTATTTCCTGTTTAATTTAAATAAGTACAGAAACTCCATTTGATTGGATAGTAGTTATATGTGGTTTTTTTATTAAACTGTTGAATTAGATATCAAGGACTAGATAATGAGAAATATGACTAAGGTTTTTCTATAATTATTACAGGAAAAGTGACATCACATGTATATAAAAAATACACAAACTCAATGCACTTGTGAGAAAAGGGTGACCATCATTTTCAGATTATTTTTCACTGAAACTGTACTGTTCCCATTGTGATTTCACCCTCTTTCCGAGAATTCAGGAGTGACCTTATAATCTGAGAATATTTGCTACTGCAAAACCATGTATTATTATTATTTATTTTATTTTAAAGTTGTGGGGAACAATTCAGGGTTAGATACATAAATGGCAATCATACAGGTGAAGTCTGGTCCTCCCATTGTTCCTCATTTCACTTGGTTTGGTTTCAGGTACCCTTATTAGAGTTATGTGTCCCACTTCCTCCCCTGGCTGTACATGATGGAATATTATGAAGCCATAAAGAATGACAAAATTATGGACTTCATAGCAACTTGGGTGGATTTAGAGTCCATCATATTCAGTGATTTATCGCAGAAACAAAGTCCTGAGTACCATATGCTCTCACTCATAAGTGAACCCTGAACATTCATCATATTACTACATGAAACCATGAATTATTTTAAAATTTGTTCTAAGCTTACATTCACTGCGTTATGAAATTGAATAGCTTGTTGGAGGACTCTACATTATGGAATAAAAAATAACATTATGTTAGATCTTGAATTCTGTGAATACTTATATTTAATGGTAATTACGAAAACTCATACTTTTCAAGGTAATTGTCAACTATAGACAACAATAGCTACCCATTCGTAATAGCATTTGGGCTATGATGATCAGAAACAACACTTTGTTAAAGTGGGTTTCAAAATCTGTGCATATGGCTTACTATTTAAATACCAGTATCCTCATTTTTGTTACAACATCCATAAGCTCTAAAGCAGAGAAAAATAAATATTTTATCCCCAAATCTCTCTGATAATTTTTGATGTGATATAGACATTGTTTAAGAAAAGGAGAACTTGTATAGAGTAAGTATAAAGAAAATTCCTCTTTTGGATAGAACGTAGTGACATGCTTAGTAAAGAGAAGCAAAGGAAGATTTTTAAAAATAGTAAAAAGCTGAATGAAGAGAAAATATTCCCAACATATTCTGTTGTGACATCCACTAGGAAGCCTACTTTTTAAAAATTTATTTATATGGATTTGGAGTACAAGTGCAATTGTGTTAACATGGATATGTTGCATATTGATGAAATGTGGGCTTTTAGTCTGTCCATTACCCAAATAGTATACCTGAATAGGCATTTCATCCCTCACCCCCCCCGCTACTCTCCCACCTTTGGAGTCTCCAATGTCTATTATTCCACTCTGTAGGTTCCCATGTACCCATTGTTTAGCTCGCACTTATAAGTGAGAACATGTGGTTTTTGATTTTCTGTTTCTGATTTATTTTAGATAATGAAAGCCCAAGTAAGTATTCAGCCTCCAAGATTATGGTAGACTACCTTGGAACCACTCTATTCAGAAAGATATAGCACAAGAGCCATTGCTCCTGGCAGGAGTCAGCAGACAGCATTCATTAGATTGTCCTCCTAACACTCTATACAACAATCCACAGTGCCCTCCTGGAACTGTGGTCTTTGATCCCTCACCTCCCTTTGGCCCTCCAACCCCCAGGTGACAGCTCAGGTGAGAGGGATCAAGATTCACATTGGGTGAGGGCAAAAGCCATTCTGGCTTAAAAGCTTCATATCCACAGGAGCCAATATTTCTTTTATCAACCTCACAAGCAAAGCTTGCAAGATCTCCACAAGGGATATGTTTATATATAAGAGTTACTGCACTCAGGAAAACCAATATTATAGTTTCCAATTAGGTATTTAAAATTCTCTCAGTCCAAATGCAATCTATCAACCAAAGTTCATTTTTACCATAAGCAATGTTGCTTAGCAACATAGTTACCACATACCACTTATCTGGTTACCAAGGAAACCAAGCTATAAAGTTATCAAAAGGTCAAATTTCATGCAAAAAGGGATGGGGTTCTGTTAACCCATTACCCATATTTGATCTCATCCAGAAATATATGAAATTATATTGAATTTATGATTTGGGATATGAATATGATATAGTTCTGTTTGATTTTTTTTAGAGCTAATGTACACAGTGGAACTTGCTGGAGGGCTTGGTGCAATCCTCTTGCTGCTTGTTTGTTTGGTGACCATCTACAAGTGTTACAAGATAGAAATCATGCTCTTCTACAGGAATCATTTTGGAGCTGAAGAGCTCGATGGAGGTAAGATGAGTTACTTTTTATTGTTCTTTCTGAATATTCTTATTTGTTTCTTGCCTTTGTTTTACTGAGAGAAAGAAACTACCTGCATAGTCTCTGCCAACAGCTCTTATAATCTGTCAATGTTCAATGTGAAAATTCATCTTTTATATGGAAATATACATGTGATGGTTTTGGAGCCAATACTATATGTATTTTCCTCTGAATATTTTAAAGCTACACCCACCTTTTTTAGAATTGCATTTCAAACAGCACTTATGAATTATAAACACTGATTGCAATACCATCAGAGTGTTCATTTTATCTCACCTTGTAATCAAGACTAAAAGATCAGTTTTATTTTTCTATAGGTAAGGAGTGTCTCTTTTAATTGTGTTTCCTAGACCAGTAGTTTGAAGTGAATTTCAATTTGTTCCTATTTAGACTGATCAGTTATAATAAATTGTACTGAGTATTTTAGAATTCATTCAGCAATCGTTTCAATCTTGCTTATTTATCTATATTTAGATAGCCTAATTTTTATTCCAAGTGTGAAACAACAGATGAAAAAGTACACAGGTACATTGTTTTCATAATAATGCCTCTAATATTTTTACTCAAATTAGATAAGCAAATATTGTTTTATGGAAATCATAATTATCATTTGCTTTTGGTCATCCATAAATATGTACACAATCTAAGAGGATTTGGGGGTTCTTACAATTGAGGTGCCTAAACTGCCCATTAGAGGACTTATTTTTTGTTTTTTGGCGTTTCTTCCCTTTTTGGTCATTTGAAAAGAACATAAGATAAACTTGCAATATAAGAAGCATATGCAAACTGATAGTGAAGAGTACAGATGACCAAGGTTTATTGGTCAAATTTATATACTTTTTTTCACTGACTGCCGATTTTGTACAAAATGGTCAAAAGAAAATGAAGCAATTGCCCATGTTGCCACATTTCCAGAGTCCTCAGGAATAAATCCACAGGCAAAACTGTCGGTTGTCAGATTTGTGAAGAGAAGTTCAGCCTGCCTTACACTCCCACTAAGGGACAACCCAATTGTTTTGTTTTGTTTTTTCAGTTTTTAAAAGTTAAAGAACTTATTTGTCCTTTGTTTCTAACTTTTTTGGCTATTAATACAAATTATTTTTCTTTGCCTCTGTTTTTTGGTTTTCTTTTTCTTTTTCTTTTCTTTTCTTTCTTTTTTCTTTTTTTTCTTTGGCCCCTGCTTTAAAGAAATAAAAAGAAAACTTGTCATTGTCAGAGCTATGGTTGGATGAGTACCAAGCAGAGTGCTAGGCATCCTTAAAGTCATTTATGCTAAAGCCTCACGAAAATCTTGAGGTCAATATTATAATCTCTATTTTACTGATAAGGCAAATGATGCTCCCAGAGGTTAAATTACTCACTCAAAAAGATAACACATGTATAATAAGTGACCAAGATGGAATTTTAAAGTAAGTCTATTTCCAAAGTCTTCATTTTACTGAACATAGGGTCTTTATTACTTTTCTTCTTTAAACAATTTAGTATATTCAGTGTGATCTAAAGATCTGATGCTGTTTGCATAATGAGCACAGTAAAAAATATTTGGAAAAGCGGATTGCCAAAACAAGTCCCACTTTATCTACTAACCTTATTTTGAATATGTAGATTTTGTTTTCTGAAGGATATGAATGATTTTACCCAAACCACCAATTTCCAGTGCAGTTTTTAACTGTCATTTTCTGAGCGTAGAAAATGATGAAATATAATGACAAAAGTATGAGTCATACAGTCATACAGTCATGCAGTTGAACTTTCAGTGACTTGAAGTTTCTTTTAAAGATCTTGCTAAATGTAAACACTTCAGTGGGTTACTTGGGTAACCTTACTGAATTCCGTTGCTAGTCTGAAGCTGTTAGGTACTTAGGTTTGTTTATTTATTTGTTTGTTTATTTTAGAGTTGTGGGGTACAAGTGGGGATGTGATACATAAGTAGGCAGCATGCAAGTGAAGTTTGGGTTTCTAGCTGGCCCTTACTCCTCCTGGTAGCGGACCATGTACCCATGGTGTTGTCACGTACTCCTTTCTCTCTTCCTTCTCTCCCTCCCTTAACAGTGTCCAGCATCTGCTGATTCCACCCTTCTGCTTATATGACTAATGTTCAGGCCCACTTATGACTGAAAACATGAGGTTTTCTGTTCTTTGTTTTTGTAATAGCTCCCTTAGTATGATTGTGTCCAACTGCATCCAAATTGCTACAAAATCCATGATTTTGTTCCTCTTTATGGTTGCACGGTATGCCATTGTGTTTGGGTGCCACTTTTTTTTTTTTTTTTTTGGCAAGTTCACTTTCAATGTGCAGCAGGTTTTTTATTCAAGTGTTTAAAGTAAAAAAAAAAAAAAAGACACATCATAACAAATATTATCCCAACAGATGAGAGGTTCTCATGGAAAGATAATTTAGTTAATAAATGTCTTAGAAATAGTTAGAACTCTGTCTCTAGGGCCATCTTAAACACAACCAAGAATCTAACTATCAATGCTTTCATTGAGATGCCACTGTGTATGCATTAGGTACAAAAAAAATAACAAATTTAATTATCATCTGGATAATGTTGATGTACAAACTACTCCCCTAAAAAGGAAAAAAAAATAAAGACCGCCAAGTTAGTAATTTTTCAAGTGGTTTTATGGAAAGGATTTTTACTAGAAGTGAGACCACATGCACAGTCTCCCTATATTAAAGCAGACTTGTTCTTGCTGAAATGATGTTCATGAGGCCCGCCTTAACTTCTGTCTCCTGCTTCATGTCATCTAACCTCTAGAACTTCTAGAAATACTGTTTCATTGGAAACATACTACAGTCATAGTAATATAGCAAATTTAAAATCCATATCTTAACAAAAGTTAGAAGTATATAAATGCAACTTTCTTTACTTCTCTAATACTCGAAAACTTTTCTACATGGCTCTAAAGTTTCTTTTCCCACTGATGGCAAAAAACTCATAACCTTGTCACTCCAAGGTAATTCAGTCACTTCTGATTTGGAATTCAGCTTCTTGTGGGTTAACACTCAGTTGAAAATTGCAGTGTTTCATTTCTCCTCTTTCCAAGCAATCTGCTTCCAGAGAACTCATGTATAGATTTCTGAAAAAAGGAAAAGTCACCTGGTACATATGACATACCTTTCTTACTTGGGATACTACCGCCTGGTCTTTAGACATATTGAGCACTGGGTTACTCAAGACCAAGTTCCTTGCCATGGCTTCCAACTGTAAACTTCACAAAACTTGTCCATAATGTTCTCCTTTGAAAATTTCAGACATTCCTATTTGTGTTTCCAGCACCATAAACTCTGCTACACTCATACCCACCTCCCCATTAAAAAAGAAACAGTCATCTCCTTCACTCATGGCTTCTTTTACATGCAGGTCCCACGATGGGTGCAGGCTTTTTCTGCAAAGCTTGCAGTTTTCCAGGATCTTTCCTAGAAGAAAGAACACAAATTCTTGGTTTTTTCAGATTCTACCTCAGACCATATGGGGTTCTGTTATCCATTTGCCCTCCTTGGGGACCTGGCGATCCCTTTTTAGAAACCCAGGTAGCCTCAAAACCTTAGTCACATTCCCTTAGATCCTTCTAAGGGATCTTATGATTGAACAATTATCTGTTCTTCCAATGGTGGAAAACTTCGACACTATAAAATCCCCATGCTTTCTAACTCTCCTACAAGTCTTTTCCTCTTCCAATAAGGGATGACTGTTAAGAGAAACTTCAGGGTTTTTTAAAGTATTATTATTATCATTGTTATTATTATTATTATTATTATTATCTTGACTTTATAAAATGTGAATTAGAAGTCAAAGCTGAGCAATGCCTTTTTTATTATTGGCCACCATATTTACATTCCTGAACGGGGAATTCATAAAATACTCCTGGAAATAAGGAAAGACAAATACTGTGAAGAAGAACAGGAGGGCAACAAAAGGTTTAGCTCATATTTTGAAGTAATGTCCTATTATAGAATATGATAATAAAAGATTCATTGACCATGTATTGAATAAAAAGTGTTGTATTGACTACTTTATTGATAATCAGAGAATTGTATGTCTAGAAAGAATTTAGTTCAGGTCAAAATGACTCTAAATTCCAGGAATTACAGTCATTTTATCAGACTGGAAGATGGAGTGTCTAGCATAAGGGACACATTCAACCCGTTCCTTTCAAGTCATTACAATAGGCATTACTTGACAATATTAGTTCTATACCAGGGAAATACGAATTTTGACATAGAAAAATTCTAAGATTTTCCAAGATAGAAACTGTTGATGCTTTGCTCCCTTGGTTTGTTCTCATCACTTCTTGTTCCCCTTTACATAACCTTACATTTTATCATCTCTGAATTCAAGCCTTAGTGTTTTTCTTCTAACGCCACAACTACACTCATTCATTGAAATCCTCCATTTTGTACCTCAGTTCCTTATATCATTCTCTGCCTCATTGGCCATATTTTCTTCTCTCCAGTCATTTAGTCATCAAGGTTAGTCAAATTACACCTCTTGAAAATAAATATCTTCCTTACTCTTAACTGCAGTTGCCTTGTTCAAGCCTCCTACACTGACCTCTTGCTTTCATTCTCTAATTGTCTATTTTATCCTTCACGGTCTAACCAAATTATCTTTCTAAGGACAAATTTACTATGATTCTTTTTAAAAAAAAAAAAACCTCCATTTTGCCTTCCAAAGCAAGACCATGTTTCTTAGCTCAGAATGCAATAGCTGTCAAAGGGTAGCCCACCTTATTTTTGCAGCATTGCCACCCCCATGAAACCTGAACATGCAGAGTTCTAGTAAGAATAAGATGCTGGTCTTTGGAAAAGCACAGCTTTTGAGAGCTGATCTAAGACAATGTAATCATGCATAATTCTCAGGTTTATTGAGGGAAGTGAGGTAACCATAATGGCTGAAGGTAGGAGAAGATTAGCTTCTCCCCTAACACATTGATTCCACAATAAAATGAAAGAAAATTTGGCCAAATTCTGTCATATATATATAAATTTAAAAACAGGCATATAACTCTTGAAGAAGTTCTAACTCTGTGTGTGTGTGTGTGTGTGTGTGTATGTGTGTGTGTGTGTGTGTGTGTGTGTGTGTGTGTGTGTGCTCTCAAAAAACCTTTCAAGAAATTTTCTTCTGAGGCAAATGTGATAATGTTTCAGTGGTAGGATTAAGATAACTATAAGATAATGATATTCAAGAATATTTTAAATCATGAAACAGGACCATTTTGGAATTAAGACTAGGAGAATTTCTTCCCTTGATTTGTTTAAGGATAGGGGTGTGTTTCTAATTTACATTAAGTAATCCATATGTCTTGAATAATACTGATTTTACCATGGAGATACCATTTCTAAGATGCATTATACTTAGGGAAAAGCCACTATTTTTAGCAATGAAACCCATTTTCTGATATCTAGTGTGTTAATTGATGAAGCATCTACTTTTGATCAGAAATAAAGATAATTTAAGTGCTTGTAGTGGCTGTCTCTGTAATGCTGTCTTATTTTAATTAACTACTGTCTGACCTTCTGATAAGGACAACCTACTGTCTCTAAAGTAGGACTTATACTGTCTATGCTGGAATAGTTAAAAGATATATGGTGACATCATAATAGCATCAGACTTCTTTGCTCCTTCATGTCTCTGCCTGGAATGTCCCTTCAAGTTTTATTTTAAGGCTTGTAATCCCTTTATGTTTATTTTTCTAACAGGGAAAAGTGGTTTTTGCTGTTGTTTTGTATTTTTTCTCCCTTCCCTGACTATGAAGTATGTGGGGCATGCTTATTTATAATGAAAATAAGCTTATAAGAACACTACAATCACTAATGTGAATTCTATTTTATAGATGAAGAAAGAGATCTCCTAATCCTATGTTGGAAGTGGACAAAATGAGATAGGCATTGGACAAAATGATTTAGAGCAATCTTTTATAATCTCCACCCCCACATCACAATATGTGAATATCAGTTCCCTTTCAGGCATATGAAACAAATTAGTATCTATGCAATCTTAGACCATAGAATACATTTTTCTTTCTCTTTCAATTACAAGGTCACTCATTGTTCATAGATTCAGTAATTATTGTCCTCATGTTCATCCTTGAAACACAGTAACTCTATACATCATTAAAAAACCCTTTAGGGTTTGTTTTTTAGTTTGGTGTGGTTCTTTTGTAACTGATGGTAACTAGAAAATTTCCATACACAGGAACAACCTAGAATGAGTTTTTAAATCCCAGAAGCAGAAATGTAGAGTTCTGTTTGATATACAATTTGCTCCAAATCATAAACTTTAAATGGTAGGAACCAAGCCTTCTTAGCCCAAATCCTGTGCTCTCTTTACTACTCTGCCACCTCTTTCCCTCTTAAGACTTCTAAATTTATGTTGCCCGCTGCTGTCTTCAAGATGCAAGGGAAAGACATCAGTATTTATGTAATGACTCCTTTGTGCCAGGTATTTTGCCATATGGTGGGGATTTATTTATTCCTCGACATCGCCAGGAAGGTGCTGTTTTGTAGATCAGAAAACATAGTCTCAAATGAGTTGTATTAAACTCCTAGGGGAGGAAGGGGCATACCGCATCAACAGGGTACCTGCATGATCAATGTTTGTATACCCAACCCTGAATTGTACCCCACATCTTTATAATAAAATTTTTTAACGTTATGGCAATCAAAACTGGAGCGCAGTTGCTGGTATTTTCCCCCACTATATCACACCACAAATATTTTAATTATTATTACATTCAAGTGTTTGAGAACTTATGGATTCATATAGTTCAGAAAAGTAGTATCAAATGCTCACACATGTAAACTAGAACAATATAAACATTTCAAAGTGTACAACTCAAGCAATTTCATTTTAGAATACAATTGCCAGAGGTTGTCATAGCAGAACTAAAATTAAAAGTGAAATTTATTAAAACAATGACATTCTATAATCATGAAATCAATGTATTAAGATCATATATAATTAATGCTTGTTCATTCAAAAATATATTATCTAATTCTTCTTAGTTTATTTTAAAAATTATATCTTAAAATGTGAGAAAGCATTTGATGGTAACTCTGAGGCATGAGAAAGAAATGGGGCTTAGTTTTTTAAAACTCTTACTTATTCAAATTATACGGATGCTAATTTTTAATTATCACAGTTTTTTGTAGTAACACACCACACCTACACATTCAAAATCATCTTTCAGGATTACATAAAACGATGAAATGTGCAATTTGTCTTTGAGCCCTCTTTCAGTCTCAGTTTGAGAAACCATTTGCTGAATGATGGCCTCTGTCACTAGTCAATTTCACTTATGTGACTTATAAATATTTGAGAACAAAAAAAGAAATGGCCAGCTGCCAATAACATCTGACAACTATTCAATAGATGTTTAAAGGTTAAAAACTCCCCAAAACTCGGATGTCAATCTTAAACCATTTCTAATGTTAATAAATCTTTTTCCTAGTTTAATCCAATACAGTCACCACCTTCATCTTGAAAAGAAAGTCTTCAATCTACGTTTTCTTAAAAGCTGTGTTATTCTAAAAAAGAATTCATGAATTTCCTGACTTCTTAATCTCTTAAGAAGCATTGAGGCTATCATCCTCTCATGTATTAAAAGAAAAATGCGTTTATTTATCACCTTTCCAAATACTTTTTCCATTCCTGAACACAGTTCCATTTTTTCATTCACTATCAAGATTTCTTAATAATATTTTAAACTAATGTTTTTATTTCTTAATTATGCAGGATCCAAACTTCCTTCTTTCTCCTAAAAAAATTTTTAAAATACATCAGACCCAGTAGTAAATTCATTCCATTTAAAGAGAAAATTTGCTGGACCATTTGATTGACTTTTAGTAATCAAACAAATAGTTGATTGGTTGAATCTTGGGATTTTTGTTTGTTCTATTTTTGGCAGGACATCTCAGCCAACATCTCTTCAAATTTATGGAAATAGTAACTTAATTACTGTGTTTGTGATCATGAAAGATTATTACAGAGTGTGTACACTAGTTGTTTCTCTCTTTGCAGTGAACAGAATTGTAGTTGATGGCTTAACTTACAGAAAGCTCAGAATAAGAAATATACTCTTGCATCACTCTATAACTACTTTTAAGCTCTTTATAAACCAAAGTTGAATTTAAATTATCATAACCCTGTCCTATAATTTTGTTTTCTTATGGTTATAAAAATGTCAACTTTTCCAATGTTTCACCAGTCACATGAAAATCATACACATTAAGATATGTCAATGTACATTTTTGTGACTATCAAAACAATCTAAGAGTTACTATTCATGATGCATATTCAGCTGGTAATTGGGGAAAGAGAAGATAACTTAGAACCCATATGATTTTGAGTCAAAAATATTGCTTAATTTAGTATGGCATCTGGCACCGTGTTTATAGTCTGACAACTTTCAAATCGAGAATTTGCTTCTGGTGGTAAATAAATGCCTAACTCATTACTGCACTGAGGCAGACTCTGGGGAAAGAGAGAAATTGGATATCAATCAAGCATCCCATTGATTTGAAGATGTTGCTGCAGATTCTTAGAAGAGGCTTTCTACCAGGGTAATTTTCTTGCAAAAAACTCCTGTATGACTGGAAGATATTAGCTTAAATGCTGTAAATTTATCCAGATGACATAAAGAGATAGAAACTGACTCATGTCATATTACCAATTCCTAACGGTTATTTAAGGTTAATATGGTTACTTTATATACAATTCTAGACAATTTTTTAATAAAAATGTGGATTTTCAGTTATTTTATTTGGAGTATATGCTTTCTAAGTATCAGGAGCACTTATCATAGAGCTGAGGGGGCAAGGTTTAGTTTTATGATGCTCTGGTCTATTGCTTGGCAACTGAATGCAGTTGCTTGATGTCATTGAAATCTCTTCTTGCTTATACCATGTTCTAGAACAGAGTTGCTCAAAGTGTGACCCCAGGACCACCAGCAGCATCTCCTGGGAACTTGCTATAAATGAAAATTCTCAGGACCTATGCTACACCTACTGAATGTGAAGTACTAGAATTGGAGCCTAGTAGCCTTTATTTTAACAAGTCTTCCAAATAGCTGTCGTTCATGCTCAATTCTGAAAACCACTGTCCTAGAGGCATTTACATAGACCATAAGGTTTTCCCTCAAGTCACAGGGAAACTACAGTGCAAGACTCTTCCAAAGGAGACCTGGTAAACTTCAATCCAACAGTTCTTAGTAATTCCTTAAACAGCATGGAGTCTGTATTTCCAAAGTCATCTCTCCTGATAATCCAGGTCTCGATAAAATTTCCAGAACTTCCCCATAACCAGGATGTGAGTCATGCGATGCCAAAATGAAAGGCCATTTATTTATTCCATAGTAGATGTTTGAGCATCTACTAAGCCCTGGTCACACATCTAAGTCAAGGCTCCTTAAGTTTAAGAGAGAAGATAATATATGAACATAATAATATATAATACATGGGAAAAGAGATAATTACTTCCAACTCAGAAAAACCAAGCTCAACTTCAAGGAAAGCAAACTACAGATTTAGCTGATTATTTAGATAATGGGTAGCCATGTATATTTTTTTAATCCACCATAAAACATTAGTGGTGAGGTTTGGAAATGGAAATTTGATGACCTGTTGTCCAGAAGGAGAAGAAAATGAAAAGGGAAGATTAAGTAAAGTATAATTATAATAGCTGAGAGATGGGAAGGGCTTGACTTAAGATGTAAATAGAATACAATAGACGAGTATCAATAAATGGTTATGAGATTATTAGTAAAGAAAAACAAACCGGGCTCGGTGGCTCAGCCTGTAATCCCGCACCTTTGGGAGGCTGAGGTGAGTGGATTGCCTGAGCCCGCGGGTTCGAGACCTGCCTGGGCAGCGAGACCTCATCTCTACAATAAATCAAAAAATCAGCCGGGCGTGGTAGCGCGCACCTGTAATTCCGGCTACTCGGAAGGCTGAGGCGGAAGGATCGCCAGAGCCCAGCAGGTCGAGGCTGCGGTGACCAGGAGTGACCACTGCACTCCAGTCTGGGCGACAGAGTGAGACTCCAACTCAAAAAAAAAAAGAAAGAAAAGAAAAGCAATAAGTGAAACATGCATCTGAAGTTTAAATAAAGAAGTGAAATTGTTATGCTATTAAAACAAAACAAATGGTGAAGAACAGACCTTGGAATGGGAAGCCTGTTATGTTGTAATCATGTTAAGAGTGAGGTGCATGCTGAATATTCCAATTAAGGGATCCAGTATGAGTGAGGAACTGCTGTAATTCAGGAGAAATAGAACAGGATTGGACATCTAAATTAAGGAGAGAGGAAGAATAAAGGTTGAAAATCCACCCATCGGGTGCCAGGCATACCACTGGGGAATGAGGATCTTCAGAATCCCAAACCTTGCCATAATGCAATATTTCTATGCAACAAATCTTCACATGTACCTTTGAATCTAAAATAAAATAAAATTAATGTAAAAAATTAAGGAGGTATCTAGACAGAAGTGATTGTTGATTTTATAGAAGAAAGGATAATTGTTAAGGCAAAGTGGGTTAGAAAGAAAAATGAAGTGAACCACAGAAAACATCTGATAGATTGACAATGTTTGGGGATTAGAAGAGAGGAGTGATGGAAGAGGCAGAGGAACCATAGGCAGAGAATGTCATATAAGCAAAGGTGATATCCATCTGGAATTTACCAGTATGGGTAGACCAGTTATTTGCATCCCTTCTGATTCCTATGTGCTTTGTTTCTGTTCATCTGGTTTTAAAATATCTTTAATCCTAGAGAAGACAAGGGGGAAATGAATGAAGATCAAATTATTACACAAATTTAGAGGAGCTCTAACACTTTGTAGTGTTTTGCAGCAAATTGGAAGGGAAGGGAACATATTTCTAGAAAGAAAATAGTATATGCACAATATAATACTACATTCCACAGTCTGACTGAAGGAAACTTCCCTTTGGCCTGTGACTCCTGTACTGCTCTTAGTTACACATTTATCTCCTAGAAATTGACTATTGACTTGTCTGCATCTCCTACTATATTGAAAGCTACTGACCAATATTACAAAGAAAGTTTAATATCTCTTAGGTAATGCATGTGAATAGCTGATGAATGAGTATTTTAATTAAATATTAAAGGATATTATATACTAGCTTTATTATATGCTATTTTCCAGGATTTCTTACTGAACTAAAGTGTTTACATCAACAAATGCTACCATTATAGACAGTCTGCTGGCCTATGGGCATAGATTTGCAATAGCAAATATAATTATTATTTTTGGAGAAAATTGGATTTTGTTTATAATATATACAACTATTTTATGATTGAAGAATAAGATCAATACCATAATATGGCAAACTTAGGATAATTACTATTTTCTAAAACTTTTTTCCATAAGATCTGCTTTTTAAAAAGTCTTCCATGACTAGAGGTTTTCTTCCAAAGAGCCCGTAGTTTACTTTTTAGCGTCTTACATACCCATGCTAACTTTACATGAAGTAACAGTTATCTGTGTTTGCTCTGAAAAGTTATAATCGACAATCGAATGACTTCTAGATGGCTCACAATTACCAGGTCACTAGAATTAACACATATATGTGAATCTCAGGAAGTGAACTCTCATGTCCCTGAAGTCAAAAGAAGTATCGCAAAGCCACACAAAACAAGAGACAAGAATGTTGATGTTTTATAGCCCAAAGCTTTTAAATTCTATTCCTAATGCAAAGCTTAATTTATTCTGAAATTTGTGTTTCAATTCTACTTGATCTAATAATTAAGTAATACATTCACGATTATCAGGGAAGCACAAGAGAGAATAAACGATATTGATATTGGTAGAATCAGCCTATTAACAGTATTTAGAATTTAAGTGAATTGTGAATCTTGATCTTTTATTCTAAAAAAAGAAATTGACAAAAGAGAGACTATTCAGGGGATAAATGATTTCTTAGTCTTAGAAATAACAAATGAAAAATTTGAGATGCTATGTTAGAAAAAATAAGATAAAAAGAACACATGATAGTAGTCCTCATATATTTGAAGAGTTCTCATGTAAAAAGGGGGAAGTGTAGAGAGAGAAATCAGATTTTAGTACTGTCATTTATTTATATTCTGTTAGCATGATGAAAAATAATTTGTCAATATTGTATATGCAAGATAAGTGGAGATCAATAAATAATATGTTTTTCTATAGTCATTTCATTTAATATCATCCTCAGTCCAAAAATCCAAGACCTGGCTTCCAGTAAAAAATTTAATTTTTTCAAGTTTGATTTTGTTTTCTCCCCAACAGAAAATTAGCACAATACACATAATTCAATAATCATTCCTCCCCAGTTAAGCTAGGTGCAGTTTCTATTTTTTATTTTTTTCAACAGTGTTAAATCGCCAAAGGCTGGATTAGGTGAATGTAAGATTTAGAGTAAGAGCAAATTACTATAGAAACATGAGACTTTTATAAGCAGTTAAGATTCTCTTTGATCTGTGCATCAAAAATAGTGAAAGTCAGCACTTCATTATTCTTTTCATTGATTTTTCTCCTTCTACTTTCACAAAAACAACAACAACCATGAATCAATATGTGACCCTTTATACCTTCAAACTAGTTTTAGAATATTTGGCATTATAGAACACTTTTTTGGGGGAGGGACTTGAAGTCTCATTCTGTCGGCCAGGCTGGAATGCAATGGCATGCTTCTAGCCACTGCTGCCTCGACCTGCTGGTCTCAGGCGATCTTTCCACCTCAGCCTTCCAAGCTGGAACTACAGGCATGTGCCACCATGCCTGGCTAATTTTTCTTGAAGTCTCATCAAGTTGCCCAGGCTGGTCTCGAACCCCTGGGCTCAGGCGATCCTCTAACCTCGATCTCCCAAAGTGCTGGGATTATAGGTATGAGCCACTGCACCCGATCAACATTATCATACTCTTAATGAAAATTAGTGAAGGTTTCTTTTTTTGGTATCCTAGAAATGGGACAATTGGAGATGTTTACCAAAAAAAGTGGATGTTTTCATGTCATTTTTTTCTTTATAATGACTGCAACTATGTAATTTTTTGACAGACAATAAAGATTATGATGCATACTTATCATACACCAAAGTGGATCCTGATCAGTGGAATCAAGAGACTGGAGAAGAAGAACGCTTTGCCCTTGAAATCCTTCCTGATATGCTTGAAAAGCATTATGGATACAAGTTGTTTATACCAGATAGAGATTTAATCCCAACTGGAAGTAAGTTAATATTTTCATTTGAGAATGTACATATTCATGTGAGTGTCTGTGCATTCATCACTTTTTGCACAGAATTCTTTACTTCAAATATTGTATCTGTCACTTTCCTAAGAAAGAAATATCTTTGTGTGTTCATATAAAATTTAATTTTTGATAGCTCAGAGAAAATACTCCATTATTATTATTCTATAAGGCATCTCATTTTATGAGTCTTGACATTTAAAGAAACCAAATGAGAGATTTGTACCTAGAAAACATTTCTAACATTAGGAAAAGCAAGGCTCAAACTCTATATAGTATAGTGATAATTGGCTATTTTCATCTTCTCATGGTGTTACCCAACAAACAACAATTCTCATTTAATGTCTGGAATATAATCTCCTGGGGCTTTCTGGACCAAATGTTCTAATCACTCATTCTGATGCACTTTTCACTTTTATAGCATACATTGAAGATGTGGCAAGATGTGTAGATCAAAGCAAGCGGCTCATTATTGTCATGACCCCAAATTACGTCGTTAGAAGGGGCTGGAGTATCTTTGAGCTGGAGACCAGACTTCGAAATATGCTTGTGACTGGAGAAATTAAAGTGATACTGATCGAATGCAGTGAACTACGAGGAATTATGAACTACCAGGAGGTGGAGGCCCTCAAGCACACCATCAAGCTCCTGACGGTAATTAAATGGCATGGACCAAAATGCAACAAGTTGAACTCTAAGTTCTGGAAACGTTTGCAGTATGAAATGCCTTTTAAGAGGATAGAACCCATTACCCACGAGCAGGCTTTAGATGTCAGTGAGCAGGGGCCTTTTGGGGAGCTGCAGACTGTTTCGGCCATTTCCATGGCTGCGGCCACCTCCACTGCTCTAGCCACTGCCCATCCAGATCTCCGTTCTACCTTTCACAACACGTACCATTCACAAATGCGTCAGAAACACTACTACCGAAGCTATGAGTACGACGTACCTCCTACTGGCACCCTGCCTCTTACCTCCATAGGAAATCAGCATACCTACTGTAACATCCCTATGACACTCATCAACGGGCAGCGGCCACAGACAAAATCAAACAGGGAGCAGAATCCAGACGAGGCCCACACAAACAGTGCCATCCTGCCGTTGTTGCCAAGGGAGACCAGTATATCCAGTGTGATTTGGTGACAGAAAAGCAAGGGACATCCCATCCCTGGGAGCTTGAGTGGAATCTGCAGTCCAGTGCCTGGAACTAAATCCTCGACTGCTGCTGTTAAACAAATAAACAAACAAACAAACAAACAAAAGCAAAAACAAAAACACATGCATTACAATCTCTAGAACACGAGGAAAAACAGGGTCTTGTACATATGTTTTTTGGAATTTCTTTGTAGCATCAGTGTCTTCCTGTTTTATCATGTCTCTTACCATTACATTTTTTGACTTTGTTTTATATGTCATTGGAATTTGTAAATTTACATTTTTTTTTAAAGAAGAGACTGATGTATAGATAGAAAACCCTTTTTTGCTTCATTAGTTTAGTTTTAGAATGGGTTTTTATTTCCTTTTTTTAAAATTCTAGTTTGCTTTTAACATTTCCTTGGGGTGCTTGGACAAATCTATCCAATGGGACAAGGAGCACCGGATCCTCTCTCGGGTTCTGCCTAGGATCAACTGGGCCACATCGGCCTTCAGAGAGCAGTGCGACAAATGCCAGCATTGCCATTTGGGAGGAAAACTAAAAGATGAGAAGAACACTCATTCATAAGAGGGCCCCGCCAATCAGAGCCCTGAATCTCTTCCTTGTCCCGCCTCATTCCCCACCTCTACCTTTCTAATGGCGGCATGATGTGTAAACTCTGCGGAGGGGTGGGGGTGGGTCTAACTGTCTTAACATTTGATTCATTGCTCTTCAGAATACACTCTAGACCCAAAGGTGTGTTAGTCACTTGACAGTGACCACTACAGAGTGCTAAGAAGAGAAGATCAAGGGCATGAAAATGGGGAGAGTGTTGTTTCCGTTTTTTAAATGAGTTGATGTACCCTTATATATATATATAAATAATATAAATATATAAAAAAAACAAAACAAAAAACAAAAAAACAAACAAAAAAACAAAACAAAACAAAAAAAATAAGCCCTATATTTGATCACTTCCTGGAAAGGCATGAATGTGTTTGTGACTGTTTTTGTTTAATATTCTACTTCCTCTTTTCCCTCTATAATTTTTCTGCAAATGAGATTATGTGCAAATGCCAGGCAAGTTATCTCAAAAGGGTGAATCAACGCAAGTTAAAATGAAATTTACATTGAAGGCTTCCAAACCAAAGGGAAGGACAGGATGTGTCATCAAATATGTTTTGTCACCTTGTATTATACAAAATGTTATTTTCTAAAGAGTCAGAGAAAATCTGTGAAACTTATTGTGGGGTCCCCTTGTATTTAAATGTTAACTCGCTTGTATTTAATTTTCAACACTACATTGAGAATTAAGTAGTTTCAGTTTGTGAACATTAAGCAACATTTATAAATATCAAGGTGTTTAAGAACTCAGAAAGTCAACATGAATACCAACAGAGATCAGTATTTTCAAAATAAGCATTATTTACTTAAATAGTTTCAAAATTAGATCAGAAAGTGTTTAAAATAATTTTGCTGTATAAAGAAATTGTTTTGTTTTAACTATATAATTCTGTCTTTCAGAAAACAGCTGATGCTCCCAGGAAATTCATCCCTTACCATTTAGCTTTATGTTTGAAGTCAATGACATAAGCAGCTAATTCATATTCATGTGAATAATGATGCAAATTCAATCACAAAGGATTCTGCAGAGGGCAGAATTGTTCAAAGGAAATATTACTTATGTAGCTTTTAGTTAAAAAAGAAAAAAAATGTGAGAAAAACACTGATAATAGAACTTATACATTAATTTAGTGATTCACTGTAGGAACTTCCATCCCAGTCATCATCTGTGGGCTCGTGTAGTAACTATTGTATGTTTGGTTTATTCTTACCGTCATATAATGAGAAAAACAATTCTACAGTTTTGATCAAAATACTAAGGTGTGCGTTGGCCACACACACACACACACACACACACACACACACGCGTGTAAACTGCCATAGAGTTCACTGAGGAGGGTAAGATTGAATTGGAAATGTATGAGAGAGGCATATAAGCATTTTGAAACAATGTGAAGGTCTCAGTATCTGTGTGACAAGGTAAAGGATCCTTGGGATGTGTGTTGATTTTTATTTGCTTAAAAATGTTTATTTCCCTGACAACTCGCCTGGGTCCTTCTCTACAATCTGTTCTTTATTCCCGTGCTCTCCTTGGATCTGTGTCACATTTTCACAAACCAGAACTGAAGCTGCAAGGACACATAAAACTTTGAGGTCAGCTTTGCACATTGAGTTATTTTCAGAATCTGAGAAGGCCATTGTTTTCTTTGTACTATGGACACCTGTCAGGGACTGGTGGCGGTGAACTTCATTGGACTGAATTCCAAACTCCCCCAGTGCTCAGAAAACTGTAAACATGGCAATGGCCTGATTTATTTCTTTGTTTTTTAAAAAATATATATTTTAAGTGCACGATGGAAGTGTGGAATAAATGTAGAGGAAGTAATCAGACCACAGTCATATTTTAGGCATCCATAGGTGTTCATTTACCTGCATTGGGAGTACATTTTTTGTTCTATTTTTAGTGTAGATTTAAGCACTTCGAATAGCATGATTCAGGGATTGATGGGTAATATTTGATATTCTCACAACTTAAGAAACATTTTTCCTCTAATGCTTTGTCATATTAAAAATGAAATAAATGCAAAAGAAGCTATTTATGGCTTTAGACATTCCTCCCAAGTATTCCTCTATCAGCTCTATGTGAGAACAAATGAAGGGAACTGTCATGTGTTCATGTGCTCTATGTTTAACGAAAGTTCTGTTAGAACTCACAATAAAAAGAGAAAAAATGTATTTCCCCTAGTGCTTAGGTTTCATCCTTCTCTTTTTTTGGTGGGGGCTGTGGGGTTAAGAATACTGTAGTTGTAAAAACAGTTGAAAGTGTGACTATGTTAGCCAAGCTGGGGGAGAGAATGGACTTCCAGACTTGGACATGTGTGATATTTGGTATTGCCTTGTTCTTCATCAATTGCCGCTCAGGCGCTAAATGACATTATAGATTCAAAAGTCCATCTTGTTATTTAGTGTAACCTATACTTGCTGCTTAAGAGCATCCTACCCTTTATTCTGGTGCTCAAATCTTTGATTATTTAATTTGTACTCCATTCCTCAGGCCTCCGAAGGGTAGAGAAGATATTGGTATCTTGTGCAGCCAGCTGATTTAGATTTAGATCAATTCTATGAAATAAATCCAAGACATGATGAGTTAAGATAGCTGCATCTACAATATTTCTATAGCTAAACACCTGCTTGTTCAAACAGTAAATGATTTTGTGATGATGACTTTCTTCATCATATATGTATTTGGACCCTATCGATTTACTCTTAAAAATATCGAGGCTGATTTCGTCCAAATTTCATTATTACCTAGCATTTTATAACAAGAGCAAATATTAACTGAGAGCCAACCCCTACACTGATAATAAATTTTGTTTATCCTAGAATAGTCAACTTTTCGGAAATCATTTATGTAAATTGAGATTACCATTTCTAGGAAAACATTGATTTGTAAATTTGTGAATTATTTTCAGATTCTGGAATGATACCCTAGTTCTCCTTTTCCTAAGGTGTGTGTGTGTGTGTGTGTGTGTGTGTGTGTGTGTGTTTAGTTTTGTGGTTAATTTCTTACTTTTTTATTAGCTTCAGTTTATATCACCAGTCCCAGAAAAAAGTTTACTGAAATTCAAAATATAGCATCGGCATTGTACAAGTGAAATGACTGAATGGAATTAAGAGAGTATACAGACATGGAAGAGGAAAATTCCTTACTGTCTCTGACCAGATCTTCCTTGGTCGTTAGTCCCACTATTGACATAGTTGATTAATAAATGTGAAACAATGTTATATAGTTTAGAATTTCCATCTACATATACTTGTTATTGCTGAGGAATTTTTCTAACAATAAATGCAGTTATAACAAAGAGATGATGATGCAGCTGGGTTCCCTAAAAGAAGAAACTTAATGGAAGCAGAGACTATTCCTTGCCTTATCATGAATCCTTCCCACTTCTTCATTCTGAAAAAAGTAACCAACAGTCAATCTTGATTATCCTTAATAGTAGACCTTAAACTTGGGTTGAAGTATACTTTGGGTCTATACAAAGGATTTTGAAAAATAATAACACCCTTGAAATTCCAACCAAAATTATTAATATGTATAAACTGTGTTTGTCTGGGATGCGAGTCTCAAGACATCCATCCCTTAATGTCTGGATTTGGAAGATATTCTCAGAAACTGATGTTCAGAAAAACCCATATATTTTGCAGGCATTTTGTTTTGTCTACCACTCTTTACCTTCATTCATGCAAATTCAGGGGATGACGATTATTGTTCTTCTAACAGAGGCAAGTCCTCTTCCAAAATAGCCTGACTTTGTAGACCTGGTATATATTGAGACAATTTTTGTATGATGACACATAAGTTATGCCCAGATAAATAGTAATTGGTTATTATTATTGTAATAATTTACTCATTTATTTATCCATTTAAAAATAGTTTGGGAAGAATGTTAAATTATATAATTTGACAATGATGCCTTATTTCATTAAACTTCTTTGTGATTTGCGTTTAATTATGTTACTTACAGCAAAACTAAGAATTCAGTACAGGAAGAAAAGAAACAATCATTTGAAATTTGACATTTTTTTTTTAAACCCACCGATTTTCTTAAGCAAACATTAAGAATTGTTTATATATTTGATGTTTTAGCAGTTTTTTGCTAGTTTCCTAACTTCATATGACTTTGAAACAATATGAGGAATTTTGAGAATAAACTAAAGTGAGGTGTTGGTTATTTAAAGTTTTACTTTTTACTTGATACAGGTAGCAAGGTGAAAGTTCATGCCATCCTAATGAATTGAGATACTGTCACAAGGAGCTGTAAGTTCTGACTGAATTTGAGTAAAGTAAGAGAAGGATGAGATGATGATGATGATGGTGGTGGTGATGATGATGATAAGGATGATGATCATAATGATGAGTTCATTCTAACCCTAATTTTATGTGCCTTGTCATCATCAAACTTCAGTCGCATCCATATGAATGCCCATACTGAAAAAAAGGAACACAGCTCCAATTGTTTACTGAGTGTTATTTCTTCCAGGCTCAAAACACAAAACAACTCTTAATTTAGACACATGCACTTTATATAGATGTGTGTGTCTGTGTGATGTGTGTATCCTTCTGCTCATTAATACGTTTTCCTCTAAATAGCCTGAGTCCATCGACAAACTCATGGTTCTGAATTCTTTATTAAAGTAGGTAAGGTGCTATTTTTTTTCTACCATTCATTAACTTCATTGATGAATCCCTCATGGTCTATAAATCTTTAAATTATTCTCTTGTTAATAAAGGCAATCTCAAAAGAATCATTACAGTATGCTCCCTCCACTACTAAATGAATAAAATCCAAAAAACTATACATGAACTTGAGACTATTACATGTAATATTGATGTCGTGTAAATTTTAATCTTCATAATCCAGATAACGTTACGTTTCAAAGGGCATGCTGTGTCATAAAAAAAGACTTAATATGAAATGACATTATTACATAGTGCATGAATATGTGGCAAAGTAATTTGGATCTATCTTTACTAGTCAATGAGAGATTAAATTTGGGGAGATCAGATGTGAGTGTCTTAGGTTAATTCTCAACTGGGAAGAAGACAACTTAATGTGAGGATACATGGGCAATTGTCCATATTCCTTGCAGTATATGCTCTTGTTAAGTAGAATCCTTAGTATATTCTTTCCACCATAGTAATGGAGGTATGTTCATAGAATCTGCTATTGAATTACAAAGTCTTTTACATTTTCAGAGTTTGAGGGAACCCAAATAGGAAAGTGGAATTTAGTCATTTTCCTCTGCTGGTGTTCAAGTCATATTTTAAACTCAGACACTATAAGATCTGTTCAACAGTTAGTGAAAAGTGCATTTTGGCATAGTGTTTCCCTTTAGTTTTGCCTACCCTCTTTTGATTTTGTACAATCTAGAATGTATGTAACTCATGCGTAGGTGATGGAGGCGTTCCTTTTATTCTTAGAATACTTACAATTATATATTTGGTTTTGCTTTGACTAGCAATAGGCAAATAGACAAATACAAGTGTAAAAATGAGAAATTTTAAACTCGAAATATAATTTGTGTTTTATAGTTGTTTCATAAGTCTGTTGCTCTCTATGAGTATGCTCTCTATATATCCTGTAAAAATAAATTTATATGTTACATAGAAATTCAAGAAATTAAATTATTTATTAAGCTACAAATGTTTCTTCTGGTTTCTACCTGATCATAGATGAAAATAAATTAAATAATGTGTTGTTGGAACATATGTAAGTACGTTTATTAATTTGGTAACTCTTGTTTTACTTTTCCTTCCGTCTCTATTTATATGTGTATAAGCTTATAATTCTTAGGCCTAATTCCTATTGTGATTGTGAAGAAAGAGACTTAAGAAATACCCAGTTGGCTGGAAGAAAAGAAAAGAAAAATCTCCTTAAAAAAATCACGTCACTTACAAACTCTCTTTATTTTCTTCACGACTGTGTTATGGAGAGGTTTCAATCACTAACTTAATCACTTCAAAGTCATTATCACATCAATGGTCTTTTCAAGGTTAAATTCCAGATTTTTCCTTTATCTATTTAGTGAAATTATTTGAGAAATGAAAGGAATGGTAACATGTGAGTCTTTCTTTGCTGTTTCCCTTTCTTACTTCTTGTTCCCCAGGTATTTTATTTATTTCTTTTTAAGGTACTACTCACATAATGACCTTAAAATAAAGTCCCCTCAGGTAATAGTTTAAGTGACCAAGATCTTTAATCATCTTGTTTTTCTACTCTGTTTGCATCTCCTTGTAGCGCATAGTCAATCCTAAAGGGAAATGTTTTGGGCCTTAATATCACTTCATATTCAAGATAAATAACCTTCTTATTTATTTATTTTGGAGGAAGGGAATGATGGCAAATCCTTCCATCACAGGCATAACAAGTGAAAAACCATAAGCCTCTTTGAATGAATGCATTGTTTAAGCAGAATTCATATCTTACGAGAATAGTCTTTTAAGAAACACCTATCAAAGATATAACACACATAAATCATTTTGAAAATTTAAAGTAATATTTTCAAAAGCCCCATAAGGTTATTTTAGGCTAGATTTCAAAGTAATTAACATATTTAAAATTTCATAAAGCCATTTCTACCTCAGTATGGTTTTTAAATGTGAGAAAATGACCTCTATTGAAAAAGTAAAATGTTATAAGGATCATGACTCAGTGTATAATTTCCGTGGTATATTTTAAATTGTGAATCATATCATAGGATATGACCCATTATTCAAAATATTAGGAGAGAACTCTGTAAGTAAAGAAGACTTCAGATTATTTGTGCACTTCAAACACACACATCGATTCTTAGGAATTTTCAATTGCATTCATTATTGACAGGTGTTTAAAAGACTGATATTAAGAATATATCTTACTTATCTCAAGAAGATTCCTAATTAATATCAGGTTTACATTTACTTACAAAATGAAAACAGAATAAGGCATATACTGAGAGAATTATAAAAGTGGTGACCCAATCACTTACTGCTGTAGATTTTTGGCATTTTAAGAGTAATTCAAATAAATTTCCTGATTAAGCTTGCTTATTCAATCATGCTTAATGCCCAGTGACACCGTTACAGGTTAATGTAGGTAATGCTGAATCCAGATGTGTGTGTGTGGAAGGGGAGGGGTAAAGTTCTGGAGGACAGAGAATGTCTCAATTTGACCAATAGTTTAGCTACTTGTTTGCCCAAATTAGAAACTTTATTCCCAGTAATATATCAATTGTTTTTGATTGTGCACAGAGGGAGATTTCTACTCTAATAGTTACGTGTTTGATTTAAAATTTGTCAGAAATTTAAAAAACTTAAGTAGTACATCAAACTCAAGACTTTATAGGTACTGTTTATAGTTTTGCTTACACGGTGGAATTATATATATACATCTTTTAAAAAACATCTTTTAAAAAACAGAGTAGAACATGCCAAAACCAGCATAAACAATAAACAGAACTATAAGTTATAAAAATCAATAACTGGTTTTAGTTAAACACTTAAATATCTTACTTCTATTGTTCTTGGCAATAAAGAATCACTTAGACAATTATGGACTTCAGAAAAACTGGATTCTGAATGCAAACCATTTCTTAGGTGGTCTCAGGCTGAACTAAGAACCATTTTTCAGCATACTTTTTCTAATGAAATGGAAAATTGATTACTCAATATTATCATGTATGAATAGAAATAATGACTTTGGTTTGCTTGATTCTGTGAAATAAAACTTTGGTGAGGTTAAAAATAGTTATTTTATAACATCTATCTAGGGGGCCTGTAAGTAATAGTTCAAAGTCCTGGAATCACCTGGAAAGGTTTAACAAGTTCCAAAGTCCCCAAGATTCAGATGTAACCAACTGCTCTAGGGTTTAACCCAAATGTTAGCATTTGTTTTAGTAAGCTCTCCAAGTGATTCTATAGGACAACCAGAGTTGAAAACAGTAGAAGTCATACAGGTAGGTCTCAAATTTTAGGCTTCAGAAGAATTTTCTAGAAAGCTTGTTAAAAGTGAAAATTCAGACTGAACCTCAGTAGGACTGAAGTGGGGCACAAAATCGATTTGCTTAACAAGCTTCCCAGGTGATCCCAATGTGGAGGACCACACATCATTCTTTGAGAAACACAGGTGCAGGATTTGTTGTTTCTGTCATTAAAACTATTGTCACTCTGTAGAATGCAAAATTAAAGATTGCAGCAGATAAATGTCACCATAAACTGGGTCTTCCTTTTGCAATAATTCCTCCCAAATTGTTACATGAGAACTCACAATGAGGAATTCCTGATTTTTTTTAAAAATCTGAACTATGTAGATAATTAAACTTTATTTGAAAATAACTCAAAAAGAAGGAACAAAAGATTTAGTCCAGAAATCTGAGATCAGCTTTGCAGCATATAATGTGAGTTCAAAACAGTAATTGTATCATTTAATTTTAAAAGTACATGAACAATTAAGTGTTAACAACACAACTTTCTTCTAGAAGAATATAGGTCTATTTTCATTTCTGGTTTATTTTTAAAAAGAAAAATACCAAAATTAGACAGATGCCAAAGACATTTGTTGTGAAAAGAAATATATAAATATCAAATTAAACTAGTTGGACATAATTAACAGTGATTTTTCCTCAAGTAAACAATCAATTCATCAAAAGATTAACTCGATTTAAGAGTTTTCCTTTTTTTTTTTAAGCATTTGTGAAGAGGATAAAAGCATTCCTGGCTCACATTCTAAAACAATTGGATCCCAGGACATTTTTATAATCACGTAATTTTGGAAAAACTAGTTTAATGAATGGCATAAAGTACAAGACTATATTCATGCAGTGCCAATACATTTAGTTGATTCTACATGAGATGATCAGTTAATGCATCATCTTGCATTTTTTCAGCAACATGACAGCCTACACAACAATGACAAACCAGTTGGTTATTTTATTCCTCAAACACTTATTCTGACAATACAGTTCCAGACATACATATTTATTTCACTGGGCTAATTTTGATCTCTAGAAATGACTACCAGTGTTGAGATTACTAGCTTCTGTTCCTTAAGAAGTCTATTATTTGATGTATGATTCTCATGAACTAAATATGTCACTGGTCCTAAGTGCATATTTCAAGGGCATGGTTCTTGTTAGTTAAGAGAAAATATTCTTATACATCTTGCATGGAGTAGCCACATCAAAGAGTTTGTGGAGAGTTTGTTTATAAGTTTCTAGGGATTCTACTCATAACCTAGTAACTTCCACAGTCACTGTAGGCCTTCTTGCCATCTAGGACTTTGTAACACTAGAACATCCAAAAATAGTATTTACAGTAAATTTTACTGGGTGAAATATAGCCTTTGATATTTTTACACTAAATTGAAAGAGTCAATATATCAATTTAACTTTATTTTCAGAATGTATTCTGAACAAAAAACGTGCAAAAACAACTGTGACAAGAAGCATCTAGTGTGCTGTATTGGTGTACTGTACATGTGTGCATGCATGTGTAATGTGTGTGCACTCTTAAACTAATAACACACTATCAGTATATTTGCATAAGCTTAATCAATATATGTGCTACATTAAATAAGCAGCTATGAGTTCCCAAGGTAATGTACTCCATCAGGAAGTTACCCAGTAAGTCACTTTTGCACAAGCTAAAAATAAATATCCAGGTTTCTGTTGAACTAACTTTTCTTTAAGGACATGCATTTTATTTTAAGAGAGTCCGCTCATTCTTACTTCTCCCATAAAAATTTTGTGATTGTCTCCATTTCCTCCTTTTTCCATTACATGGTAGTCCAGAATTATTTATTTATAAAGAATGGGGATGGTATTGCACTCAGCAACTATCACATGAATAGCTTATGAAAGCACCAAAGTTATTACCATCGATTTCCTATCTTTTAGTCAATTTTATTTTTCCAGAGCTGTGAAATGACTTATTTTTCAGATTCCATTTAAATTATGTCCTTAGCAAACAACATTTCCTCAGCAAATCCTAACTTTAGAAATATAGTTACTGATAAGATTTTTTTAGTTTTCTCTTTACAGAATCCGTGCCATCACTGAAGTGAAATAGAAACACAATAGAATTAAGTAAATTTACAACTGACGATCTTATGAGTACTGCACCTTAAGTATTCTGCACCACGAGGTGACCTTGTATTCATAGTCATCTTCAAACGGGCATCTGAATAAGTTGCTGTGTATCTTCATGAGAAAACTGGACATGGGGTGAGACATCACAGAAAGGGGATAGCAGAGATTTCTGCTTGTGTAGCATTGCAGAAGCATACTTTTGTGTTGATGTTGCTAAAGATTTTAACTATGGTTTATAGATAAGACTACATAGCTGACTGTAGCAAGTATAACACACTTAGCATTTGTACTTTCATGTTTAAGAGGGAAGGAGATCAGTCACTAATATGAATGCTGCATATGTTAGCAATAGAGATAGTGATTTTGTAATTGTGATTGCACTTGCCTTAAATTTTTTTCCAAAAGAAATTATATATATAAACAAATATAGATGAGGATGGTTGAAGAATATTGTTTAGAAATAGGCAAGTTCTGCACTGATTATACTTTTTTACATAATTTAATGCATAATGGCAGAGTAGATTTGCCATATTCATGTAAAGAGTATATGAGCACATGATAACAGCAGTTTGTATAAGCACAAGGTGTTCTATGTTTAGATGAAAAATTAACAATGATAACTTTTGGTGTGACTGCTTTAAATTTCAAAAAAGTTGGATGTTTAAAGATAAATTTATTACTTGCATAAGAATATTTTTGTATAATACTGGGAAAGGTTTAAAAATGGACTTGCTTTATGGAGTACAACTTTCAGAGAAAATAAACAGGGTATGTGTCTAGTTTGTAAAATGTTTTCTTTCAAGATTACTCTTTCACTGGTTAAATGCAAGGATATGATGACTTGAAATACACGTTTTGTGAATTGAACAATACCACCACCAATAACAAAAAAATAAAGCAATGTGAATAATTTGCGTATGCAAACTTTTTTTAATCAATGCCAGTAAATCCTGAAAACAAAAGATCTATATTTGTGAGTATAATATGATAAATAATTATCAATATGGTTTGCCATCTGATGCATCAACATAGTCATATCCACGGCAAGAAAAATATCAAAATGTTTTGTCTTTGAGAAAATTATTGTTTTTCATTCTTCAGTCTAAAATCATGTTTATTTTCTAATATTAAGAACAATAAGACAAGTTAATAGCACCCTATATGTCTTATTAAGTATTTAAAATATCAAAATTAATATATGAAGATAGATCTTGCATTTATAAGAGGTTCTACATGTACCTCACTGTTAGTGAATATAGGTCTTGAGGTCAAAATATTTTAAAATTTATGAGAAAACACATTTATGAAAATGATGTGTTGGCTAGTATTTGTTATGTATATATTTATCTCTAATACAAATATATATTTGTATACATATATCTCCCACACATATAGCTCATATAATTTTTTTTAATTTTAAAGATGTGGGGTACAATTCAGGGTTAGGGTTAGGTATATAAATGTTCATTATGCAGGTACCCTTTTTGATGAGTTGTGCTACCCCTCCCCTGGCAGTTTCCCACTACTGTCAATCCCTTTCTTATAGTATTATGATAATTGTTCAAGGTTCACTTACGAGTGAGAACATATAGTACTCTGTTCTTTGTCTGTGATAGATCACTGAGCATGATAGACTCTAAATCCATCCAAGTTGCTGCGAAGTTCATATATTTGTCCTCCTTTATGGCTACATAATATTGCATTGTGTATATGTACCACAATTTTCTTATCTAGTCCAGTTTTGATGGGCAGCACAGTTGGTTTCATGTTTTTGCTATTGTGAATAGTGCTGCAATAAACATGTGTATGCAGGTATTTTTTCTGTAGAATGATTTGAGTTCCTCAAGGTATATTCCCGGTAGGGGGACTGCTGGGTCATATGCAGGGTCAATTTCTGGTTCTTTCAGAAATCACCACACTGTTTTCCAAAGAGTTTGCTCTACTTTGCATTCCCACCAGCAGTGGAGAAGCCTTCCTTTTCCTCCACATCCTCACCAGCATCTGTTGTTGTTTGTTTCATTAATGATGGCCATTCTTATTGGGGTTAGGTGATATCTCAAT
Source organism: Carlito syrichta (assembly GCF_000164805.1). NCBI lineage: Eukaryota > Metazoa > Chordata > Mammalia > Primates > Tarsiidae > Carlito > Carlito syrichta. Next base: position 107,062 of record NW_007023522.1, read on the forward strand.
GTGGTTTTGATATGCATTACTCTGATGATATATGCATATACCTCCCATACATGTATGTGTATATATATGTGTATATATATCCACATATATATATATATTATATAATTTAACAGTATTTAGCCTAGATACACAGCTTTGCAATCTATAAATGTAGCTGTGAGTAGGTTTGGAGACCAACTCACATCTACAGGCAGCAAATGTCTCTTAAACTGAGAGGCTGGATTCTTTAAGATGATAATAATCCCAGATAAGATACAGAAATTTTAATGTATGCTTTTCTAAGTATTATTCAATAAGTAGTTTTAAGGAATTATATAAACTACTTCTAATCAAGAAAAAATATAGAAACTGAAAAATAGTCGTTTTTTTTTTAAACTGGGAACAAGGCTTGTAACAAGAAAATCCAAATAAGAATTACAGTTTTTTAGACATGATGTATTGTACCTGCAGTACTGTGGGTATAAAAAAGTAATGAACTAATACAGATTTTTTTTTAATTTATAAAACATTTCTTCCAAGAGGCCAAGGGCATTAAAATGAAAACCTGATTTCTGGTATATCACAGATGTTTCTATACCCATGGTAAGTATTACTGCTTCTTAATGATGCACAGTTATTCTATATTTTGAACATCTGTGTAAAAGTTTGCAGTTATTACTGTATTAGTTCATGCCCAGAGGAAATACCAAATTCAAGAGTGGGTGGATGCTGTTTCTCAAAAAGTATTATAGCCATTTACTTGGAAAAGTTAAAGAGCATTTAGATTGAAAAAAAAAAAAGAACCAAAAACATTGAGAAATTAACCCACAAAAATTGACCCTAATGTGTTATTTTATCACCCACCCCCAATTGTCCTACATAATGTAATGAATCAAGTATACAGAAACACTCTAATTGCTTTTCTTAAAATTCACCTAAGAATTTGACTAAAATAACAATATAGAGTCCTTGTTTTTTTTTCCATCTCTCTAATCTCTGTCTTAAACAGAAAATAAAAGAAGACACACACAAACACTCACACAACATGGCTATTCCCCTCCACCATTCTTCAAATGTTCTGAGCTTCCCTGCTCCACTGCTGGTGGGTTGTCACATAGAGTCCCAGGTCTTTATTGTAGTTACAGAATACAGTCTTTCTGTGCTAGTGTGAATATAGGCAAGGAGTCAGCTCAGGGAAGGACCAGCAAGGTAGCACTTGGGTTAACCTCTAAGGTTAAAGATCCAAAAGTCTTATCTTGAGTTATCTAAGTCTAGGTCTAGAACAGACCTCGGGATGATCATTCTCTTTTGTACAGACTTATGCTAACCAGTCATTTAAAATACTGTCTTTCCCCCCCAAAATTATAATTATTAACTGTGGTTAAAAAAAAGACCAGAATATTCTTGCTACCTTATAGGAAAACCAAGTCATAATCAGAAGGTTGTTTAGAAAATATGTAATCATAAAAAGGAAAGTTAATAGAAAGTACTCGATGTCAACTGACATGATGCCTCTATCTACACCACTAAGAAATAGCTGCTATTCTATGTCTCTTTTCTGGGCACTTTCTTCTTTACACAGGACTAGAAAGACTAGAAAGACAGAGACAAATTCTGTCTACAAGTGTTCCTTATTCTGGACTCACAAATGTCCCTCACCCTCTTATTGAATAGTACATTAGATATAACAAACATAGTTATGCCTGGTTTGCCCAGTCTGGAATATAGGTGTTAAAACTTGTCAGCTACCCATTTTTAAATATCTGCTTTGAACAGATAAACTTGTTAAGCATTCTGTCTACTTTCAGTCTCAGAAGATAACCTAAACACTCAACTTTTGAATTACATGTTGTTTTTTATTAAATGAGCTCAATACACCATTAAGATCTATTGATTTAAGCTGATAATGTTTAATAATTGAATTAAACATGGTAGACTTCATTTATCTCTTAAAATGTAGGGAGAAACAGCACCAGCAAAATAATCTTAGGGCTTGTTTTGACATTCTGGTGGACAAGAGCAGCTATTCATTCTGTTCAGGTTATCTATTTTGTTTTTTAAACTTCCCTTTAAGATTATGTTCGCCTGAGTTGCTCATTTGCTAACCTAACCACATGGAAGCCCATGTGCAGGGACAGCAAGATAGAATAAAGTGCAGATAAGTCACATTAAGTTGAGAGACCTTGAGCATGTTATGTGACTTCTTTTATCCCCAAATTTGACATTTTTACAAAACAACAAAAGAAGTAGATAGTAATACTTTTCATGAAGGTAAGTTGTAAAGGCTCTTTCCTTGATTACTTCATTCATTTATAAATGCTAGGCATTGGTCCAAACTCTAGGGACATACTGGGGAATCAGACAATGTTCTTGAGCCATGGGACTTTCTCTGGCAGAGAGAGAGACAAAAGGCAAGGTCTCCTATAGAATGAAATCATGTCCTTTGCAGCAACATGGATGAATCTGGAGATCATCATCCTAAGTGAACTGACTCAGAAACAGAAAAACAAACTCCACATGTTCTCACTCACATGCAGGAGCTAAATGGTCACAAGGATGGAAATCATAGACACTGAAGGCACCAATAAGGGGGGAAGGGCATTAGGATTCAGAAATTACCTATGGGGCACAATGTTCACTATCAGGGGAAAGGGCCTCCTGAGACCCAATTCCAACCACTATACAATATGTCCAGGTAACAGACATGCATGTGTACCCCCTGAAACTAAAATAAACATGAAAAAAGAGACAATTTCAGGCATAGACAACAGAAAGGAGAAGGATATGATAGGAAGTGACTACCTAGGGAGGTTAATTTTCATAGAGTTACAATGGAAGGGTACTTGGAAGAGGTAAAATTACAGGTGAACCTAAAGCCAAGGTCCAGGGGAAAAAATTTGGCATTAAAAAAGATCTGACATGAAAAGTTCTGACTGTTCAGTCCAAGGAACCGGCTAATACAGAGACCTTGAGGCAAGAAGAGGTGGGTGTGTTGGAGGAAGAAAAAGAAAGATCATTGTTTCTGGGGTATTGTGAATACAGATTAAAAGTTTTCTATATAGCACATAGTAGGTACCAAATAAAGGGTTGCTAAAATTATTGAAAGTAGGTTGGGGATCAGATTAATATTTTTGCTTGACTTAATGTTAAATAAACATTAACTGATTCTACCAGTTTTCCCCCAAAAGCCGTGTTTGAGTTGCAGTTTATCACTGATGTTGAATGCAATTAAGTGCATTGATCTTCACCTCTCTAAACATTTCACCAAATCTGGTATAGGAAAAGTCAAACCATACCACAACTTAGACTCAGTTTATGGACTTGATATGCCATAGCAGAGCTGTAAGTTAGTCAAGATCTACATGATTCTCGGGGGAAGGAGCAGCAGAAGGTTAAAGATGGGCATGTAATGCCTGCCTTTCACCCAATGCCAGAATCCGTTATCTCTCACATCTTCAAGTTGAGCAAGGAAAAAGTTGGGAAGAAAGATATACGCAAAGAGGTCTGGGAGAAGAGTATTGACTTAGATTTCTATTGCTCTATAACAAACCACCCCAAAAGTGAGTGACTTACGACAATAACCATCTCTTTATCTCTCATGTGAATTGACTGGTATCAACTGGGGTCAGCTGGACGGGTCATCCTGCAGTTGTGGTCATATTGGAAACAGGAATGGAGTTATGTGGAGGCTATACTGAGATGCTAAGATGACTGAACCTTTCTCCTCTCCATGCAGTTCAGGGCCTCTGATTTCCACTTGGCCCCTCTCCACCTGGTGACCACCCCACCCCCACCCCCCGGCTACTAGACTTCTTACATGGCAGCTCAAGTTTTCCAAAAGTACAGAAGTAAAGGCAGCTAAGCCTCTTAAGGTTTAGCATGATTTCACATTACATTGGCTAAAGTGAGTCAAGTCAGAGGGCTAGCCTAGATTCATTGTGGGAGGAGACCATACAAGGGTATACATTCTGGAACCTGTGATTCATGGAGGCCATAATTTGAGATTGGTTACCACGGAGACAATGAGAAAGACAGGATGTGTGGGGCTGAAGCTTCTGTGTCGAGTCCAGCACATGGTCCCACCTCATGGAATCACTGCACGGTTGGTCTTTGAGAGTCAGATGATCCACAACTGTCTTCAGCGTCTAAGCAAAACTGTTTAATCTCAAATGCTTATTATTACCACCAAATCAACAGAAAATACAAGAAGAAAATTCTCTTTATTTTCCTCTCCTTCCTATAAGAGTTATTTCTTATTGTAGTCAAAACTTGCCTGCTCTGCTTTTGAGAGAGGAATACGGAACTAGCTGTTTTGGAGATAATTTATATTGAGGTTCAGTTTTACTGGCAATGGATTAATGCTAACCCTCCATCAGCAAAGAACTCCGGGATCACTTCTTAGATAAATATTCAGAGGCACATAGAATTCAATTATTTCCTACCTAAAGTCCTCAGAACTGGATACAAAACATAGACACAGTTCTCTAGCCAAGAGGTTATAATAACCTTTTGAACAAGAATGGAAAATTGAAGCCATGTTAAATTCTCATTAGCATTTCTTTGATCAAATGTATATTTTCCTCCTTTTCACAACTTTTTTTTCAAATGCAAATATGTGCTTAAACATTAGCCACTGAGCTGCAACTGGGAGAGCATCCACAGAATGTTTAAGTATTAAAATTAGCACCTCAGAGAGGAAAAGATGAACCTTCTCTACTTGCCTCTTTTGTAAATGGCAGCAAGCAGTGAAAAGTACAATTAAATAGAGTCTCTCTGAATGCTCAATCAAGAAGTATGTATTATCAACTGAACTATAAGGGGCTGTGCTGCCTGAAGTCTTAGCAAAATGCCACGTGTGCCCCAGAGAAATACCAAATGTAATACAATTGCAGTTAAATTGATATACCATTAAGGAAAATGGCCCAAATCTGTGTTCATTTAGATCCAATGCAAAGTTTTGCTTGAAATTAGACTCAGTCCTTTGATTCTGTAGGTGATTATTAAAGTAACTATGGGTTACTAAATACAAGGATGAAGGTAGAGGCTGGTAGGAACAAACCACCCATGGCACTTTATTCAGAGGAAACTTCCCAATGCAAGAACCAGTGACATTTACTAAAATGTTGAGATAACATGAACAAATGCAAATAAATCTATAGATACCAATTAAGTGATGCACCAAGTGAAAATGAGAAAATATGTATGCTTATTAATTACAGGTGAAAGGGTAAATTGGTACAGTGATCTCTTTAGAGTGAAAAGATGGTATCAGTTCTTACCTACTTGAAACCTTTCTTTTTCTTTATTTTAAAGTCTATTCAATAATATAGCCTACTGAACATTCCATTGAGAGTGCTACTCAGGGTGTCTAGAACACAATACTGGAAGTATGCATTTTAAGTCGGCATTTTCACACAGAGCAACACCCTTTTTTCTTCTACTTCCCTTCTGCTTCCTCATCACTATACATCTTCTCCTCCTTACCTCACTTCTCCTTTTTTTCTACATTTTTAAATAAAAACTATGGTATTTTAAAAATAATACAAGCTTTGAAGTGAGGAAAACAATTTTTAACCCTGGCTTCTTAACTTATTATAGACCTTTGTCAAATTAGTTTTAATCCATTTGAGCGTCAATTTTTTCATATATAAAACAGAGATTAGAATGCCCATCCCATAGTGTTTTATGAGTATTACATTTCTATATATTGATATTGACACAGAGAAAGCATTTAGATAGGTAATGCCAACTGCCGCAACAATTTAAAAAATATCCATTGGCCTAACACGCTAGAATTTTATTGCTACAGGTGCTGTAGCCAGCCAGCATGCAATCCTGGGTGTAGGGATTTTTCCATCTGTAGCTTTACCATCATCCCCTGGGCCTTAGTTAGGCTATGAATTTGCAGAAGTCTCCCCCACTTGATTGCTAAAAGGCTCACATGGAAGTGATAGACCACCTTCACTCATACTCCATTAAGTCAAGATTAGTCATTTGATAACAGCTGAAGTGGGTGGGCCAGGAAGGTATAGACTGGCTTGGACAGTCCCTCTCAGCAACAACTCACCATTATAGAAGTCCCAATTCTACCACAGTCAGCATCTCTGATCTCCATATATCCCTGCATACCCTTCTCCCCACATGTAGAAAGTGCCCACCTGCCACCAGAGGTGGCAGCCTAAATTCCCATTCAGTCTCTGCAATCAGCTGAGTCTTACACTAAAGGCTAATAATCATCCTCTTCATCAGGTGTGGGTGTGGTTTCTCATGGTCTAGATAGCACAGTGGCTCCGTGAGAAGTTCTAGCTTTGACCTCTGCATGGGTTGATGGTCTTTTTGGCAATACTTTCCTTCAACTACTTTATTGGCTTTCGATTGATTAGTTTTTGAAAAGTCCATTTTGCTTGTAATTATAGTTATTTTTCAGACAAAATTCTCACTCTGGATATGTTTCTTTATTTCCTTATTCTCCTACCATTCTCTTGATTTAATTATGACTACCTTGAGATCATCTGAAAGAAAAGGCTTGGGTGGAAAGAAGCATTTATTATCTGGTCTTTGCTGCAGAGTTGAGTCCTTCCATTTTAATAAGTCCAAATGGGCATTTATATGTTGCTCAAAGCTTTTTGAGTTTTATTTTCTGTTTTTAAAAAAATCTCCATAAGCAATTTAATTTTCTAGCCATGAAGGAATGCAGATTTCTAGCGTTCTTCTATTCTCTTTTGCTCTCAAGTGAGTTCTTGCATGAGCTCAATATGTGTGCATGTGTAATAATTGTTAAATTGCTAAACACAGAGAGTTATAGCCAACACACACTATGTTTTCCCTACCCCTTCCCTTAGGGCCACTTGCTCAGTAAAAACCTAATCTTCCTTCAGAGGTATCACAGGCAACACTTTCATCAAATGTTCTACAACTACATTATATGTGGCTTCACCCTTCCAGCCTCTGATATCAGTTTCCACACCACTCTCCAACAGCCTAAACACATATTTAGGATATTTAGGTTGGCAGTAACACTTGACTTCAAGGAGCCAAATCCCCAAATTTCAGTGGTTTAGCCTAGTAGAAGTTCTCTCTCTCTCTCTCTCTCTCTCTCTCTCTGTGTGTGTGTGTGTGTGTGTGTGTCTCTCTGTGTGTGTGTGTGTCTCTCTCTCTCTCTGTGTGTGTGTGTGTGTGTGTCTCTCTCTCTTTGTCTCTTTCTCTCTCTCTCCCTCTCACCCCCCATCCCTCTCCTCCCCCTCTCTCTGATGATGATAATATCCCTGATCATTCTGTGGACTTTGTAGGCCAAGGACTCTTTCCATCTTGTTCTTCCATCAACTTTTTTTAATTTTATTTTTATTTTTTCAATACATATTTTTTATTTTAAAATTGTGGGGTACAGTTAAGGGTTAGGTATACAAATATGCATTGTGTAGGTACCCTTATTGATGAGGTGTGCACCCCCCCCGAGACAGATATTGACTACCATTAATCACACCTCCCTTCCAACTCCCTGCCCCCCCATAGTTTCCCACCACTGTCAATCCTTTTCTTATAGTATTACAATAGTTGTTCAAAATCCACTTATGAGTGAGAACATATGATACTCAGATCTTTGTTTCTGTGAGAGATCACTCAGTATTATAAACTCTAATTCCATCCAGGTTGCTGCGAAATTCATGATTTTGTTCTTTTTTATAGCTGTGTAATATTCCATTGTGTATATGTACCACATTTTTAAAATCGAGTCCTCTTTTGATGGACAGCACGGTTGGTTCCAGGTTCTTGCTATTGTGAACAATGCTATGATAAACATACGTGTGCAGGTATCTTTTTTATAGAGTGATCTGAGTTCTTCAGGGTATATTCCCAGTAGGGGGATTGCAGAGTCATATGGAAGGTCGATTTTTAGAGCTTTTAGGAATCACCACACTGATTTCCACAGAGGCTGCACTAGTTTACACTCCCACCAACAATGTAGAAGTGTTGCCTTTTCACCACATCCTCTCCAGCAGCTGCTATTTTTTGAGTTATTGATAATGGCCATTCTGACTGGGGTTAGGTGAGATCTCAGTGTAGTTTTAATCTGCATCTCCTTGATGACTAATGAGTTTGAACATTTCTTCAGGTATCTGTTGGCCGCTCTTATGTCTTCTTTTGAGAAGTGTCTGTTCATGTCTTTTGCCCACTTTGTAATGGGGTTGTTTTTGTTTTTGTTTTTGTTTTTTTTCTTTTCAGCATGTTTGAGTTCCTTGTAGATCCTGGATGTTAGACCATTGTCCGACATGGAGTTGACAAATACTTTTTCCCAGTCTGTGGGCTGTGTCCCTGCTCCCTCGATGGTTTCTTTGGCTTTGCAGAAGCTTGTCAGTTTAATGAGGTCCCACTTGTCTATCTTATCTCTTATGACCCATGCATTTCAGTTTTTGCTCAGGAATTGGATGCCACTTCCAATTCTGACATCACACAACCTGCCTAGGTTGAAACAAGAAGAAATTGAGACTCTAAACAATAACAATCAAGGAAATTGACTGTGTAATAATAAAACTACCTACAAAACAAAGTCCTGGACCAGATGACTTTCCAGCAGAATTCTGTAAGTCATTTAAGGAGGAGCTGATACCAATCCTATTAAAAGTATTCCGGGTGATTGAGAAAGATGAAACTCTCCCCAAATCATTTCATGAAGCTAACATCACATTGATAACCAAGCCAGGTAAAGAACCAACAAAGAAAGAGAACTACAGGCCAATATCTTTGATGAACATAGATGCCAAAATTCTCAACAAGATCCTAGCAAACCAGATTCAACAACACATTTCAAAAGTCATCCATCATGACCAAGTAGGTTTCATCCCTGGGATGCAAGCCGGGTTCAACATTCGTAAAACCATAAATGTAATTAAATACATCAACAGATGTCAAAACAAAAACCACATGATTATATCATTAGATGCAGAAAAAGTTTTTGATAAAATACAGAACCCCTTCTTGACAAAAACCCTCGAACATATAGGCAAACATGGAACATACCTCAAAATGGTAAAAGCCATCTACAAGAAATCCACAGCCAACATACTCCTAAACAGAAAAAAAATGGAACCATTTCCCTTGAAAACTGGAACAAGACAAGGATGCCCACTCTCACCCCTCCTGTTCAATATAGTACTGGAAGTCCTGGCTAGAGCAATCAGAAAAGAGAAGGTGATCAGGGGTATCCAAATAGAAAAAGAGGAAGTCAAGTTATCTCTCTTTGCAGATGACATGATTGTGTACCTTGAAAACCCAAGAGAATCTGTCAAAAACTTCCTTGCACTGATAAAGGACTTCGGCAAATTCTCAGGGTATAAAATAAATGTACAAAAGACAATGGCATTTCTTCTATCACCTTCTAAGACTTAGAGTTCTCTCTACATTCAGCTAGCAAATGGTAGGAAAGAGTTTGTACAGGCGCCCCCTGCTTGTTAAAGGCAAAGACCTAGAAGTACCATTTCTTTTCTGCTCATATTCTACTAGCTAATACATGTGATGGTTTTGTACTGCAGGATATAGATTCTGATGTAGATATACACATGAAGTAAGTTTATTAGGAAGTGTTGTTGGAATTGACACCTGTAAAAAGGAATAGGAGAAAGTAGGACTGGGCAGAGGAAGAAGTTAGCTGTTATCCAGTTTCAAAAAAGGTCTCAGCCAGCTGGAAGGTTAAGATGGTCCTTTAGAGTTGTCCCATGTTGCACAAGGGTGCCAGTCATTTATCCTCTTTCATAGATCATGGGATGCAGGCTATCTCTGGAGAAGTGGTGTGAAATTGGACAAGGTAACTTTCTCTGCCTCAGGGCAGTTTTCTGAGAGTAATTCAACCGAGAGCTATCATCTGGCAGTCCTTCCAAAATCTTGGAAAGCAAATACTTTAGACCTAAAGAGGAGATCTGAGCAGTATATCACAACTTACACCACAACTTATTCAAATGCACTGCTAGGTTTCAGTAGGGCGTGGAATATGTCATCCAAATCATTTTCCTCTCCTTGACACATTAACACCATAGAAAAGAGAACGTTAATCTTTGGTGGTAATCTCCAACACAGATTAAAAACATTATTTTTCTGATGCCAGATACGATTTCTAAAGAAGGGTCACATTTTTATATTAAGCTATATAATGTGCTTTATAAAACTATTAATGGCATTTCTTAAAATCAGATTTACTCATATTCATGCATTTGCATTATTTGTAGAATTACATGTGTTTTCCAATTCATGAATCTTACAAGGTTTATTAAATATATCCATATTTGCAAAATATACCCTAATACACATGGACTCAGTAGAATAAGTAATTGGTTTTGAGTTATTCCAATATCCACTTCAAATAAGTAATATACATTCAACTTTTAAATTCTTAAATGTACTTTTTGGTGTATGTAAAATGTGATATAAAGGCTCTTTGTTACAATATAAAAGGGTATAAAATAGATTGGAATTAATTTTTGTCTGCTAACATAAATTATGGGTGAGCTACATGATTTCTAGTCTTCCTTTATGTGGCAACATTTTTTAAACCAATTAAATAATATTGCAATTATTTCTAATGAAAATACATTTCTTTAATTCAATTCTATGACTGCATGCATAGCATGAAATTGGAGGTACCTGGAAGGCTTCAAAATTGTGTTGGCCAAGCAAAGATAATCTTTCATTGAGATTTGTGTTGCAACATCACTAGGGGTTTCCAAGAAGTGCATGTTCCTCCTGTACATGCTCACTCTAATTTAGACCCATAAATCACCCTCTGACCCTCACCCTAAATTTGGTTCATGGTCTTCAATATTTCCAGTATGACCCGCCTCGTCTACCTCAAGCATAGAGAAGGAGAGGAACTCCCATGACACTTTCTTTGGCATTAAAGCAACCAATCCTTTATATTTGAGGAGAAACCCATCACATTGAGGCCATAGTCAGCCTTTTGTAATTGAACATTCATATGGAGAAATATAAAAAGTTATTGCCCCTTTCGCCTAGTAATGCCTAAAATTCCAACCCCAAAGATTAAATTTCTTAATACAATAGCCCGTGTTCAATCAAAATACATATATCTTAGTGAAGTAAATGTGGCTTCTATCAGTTATTAACACCTTGATTTAAACGAACTATCAGATTGTTGTATGAAATGGTTTGCTCAAAGAAGTAGATAAAGCTGAATGCCAACTATATTGAGTAGAGGTAAAAGAGTACCCCAAATTTATGCATGAGGAGAATGTGTTAGTTACCTATTGCTGCATAACAAGTTACTCCAAGGTTTAGAGGCTTAAAACAACACTCATTTATTATTTCACAGTTTCTGTGCAATCTGGGCAGAACTCAACTGGGTCCTTTGTTTCAGGGTCTATCATAGTATTACATCAAGATGTTGGCTAGAACTATGGTCTCACCTAAAGGCTCAACTGAGAAACAATCTGTTTCCAAGCTCATACAGGTGGTTACTGGCCAGTTTCTGTTTCTTGTAGGATTGCGTTTAGTGTCTGTTTCTCACTGATTAAACAGAATGTTCCTTCAGTTCTTGCCAGGTGGACCTTTTCAACATGGTAGTTTGTTTCATGAAAGCAAAGTCGCTGGAATGAAGGGGGGGGAGAGATTGAGAGAGAGAGAGAGATTTCCAGAAAGAAGGAAGACACTGCCCTCTGTAATCTAATCATGGAAATGATATTCCATTATCTTTGTTATATTCTATTCATTAAAAGCAGGTCACTATGTCCTGCCCACACCAAAGAGGAAGGGAATACACAAGAGTATAAATACCAGAAGTTGGGGATCATTGATGGCTATCTTAAAAAGCTGCATACTACAAGTGTTTGAACATAGAGTAAGGAGAATAGATACCAAACTTTGCTAAAATCACCCATCTTGTCTTTGATGGGACTTGGCTAAAGTGATTTATCAAATGTCATGATTCTAGCACCATAATCTTGAATTATTATAACATGAGCTGAATGAAATCTAGAGCTTCTAGAAAGCTTAGTCTCAACATTGACAAAATAAGGATGTTAATGCCTGCTCCAAAGGCTTGTCAGTGAAGATTAATTGAGAATAGTTTTAGAGCCAGAATAATAGTTAATTTTTTTCATGTTTGTAAATGTCTTCATTTTTTATAAAATTATACGTGCAGTTACATTAAAAAGACATGCAAAACACATAGTGTACCATTTAGAATATACAAGTAAATAGTAGAATATCTTATATCTATACTAAGTAGAAAGTATATTTGAGCCATAGATTTGATGGGGACATAATTCTCCCTTTATAGTTGCTAATTGCTGTAAAAACTGCTTTAAAAACTGAGAAATGAAGACAGAACAAATTCACTCCTCGATGCTGAATGCAGACTGGGAATCTACTCCATCAATGTTCAGTATAGAAGAAGCTAGTAGTTATATTTACATGGATGAGACCTGCCTTATCATGTACAAGATTCTTCCCAACATTTAAAAGGAGAAATCCACATACCCTAAATACAGACAATTTATCATTGTCTTGGTTCACTGCAACCTGGGGACACTTCTTTATCTCATTTTCTACTTAACTTATGCCAAACAAACACTTAAAGTGCTCTGTATTGTTACATTGTGCTATTTTCTCTATTCTTTCCCTTCTAACATAAAGAATTACATTTGGGTATGACTTTTTGTCTGCCCTGATGTTGTTGTTTTTTACTTCAACCTCTTCAAAATGCATTTTCAACTCATTCATTCAACACATGTTGTTGAGATTTTACAATGACAAAGGCATTTTGAAAATTCAGTTTTAGAAATTACAAGACCACAACCAAGATATATGTTGTGAAAGTGATCAATTTACAGTAGTGTGATCAACAAAGGCAACATTAGGTGCCATGTGACACAGAACTTGGAGGCCAAGATTTAAGATGTGCACAGGGAATTACAGTGTGTCAAAGGATAGTTTTCAAAATGTTAAAAACATGATGCTCTTACAAATATAGAATGACCGTGTGTCAAAGATTTGATTCATTAATGAGAAAATCAGCACGATGGTAAAAATGGATCAAAAGGGAGTTTAAAAAGCAGAGATTTATATATTCTCTCAGTAAGCCAAATGGAATACTGAAATCAATTTACTAATAGATAAAACATTTAATAAATTACAAGGCAATAAAAGGCATCCTTTATAATAGTCTTTTCTCTTAAATAGAAATTTATAAATTAATATGTAACTTCAAAGCCTGGATTCGGATTAGTAGTAAACAGTAAATCAAACAAAGGTACAATCCTCCAAGGAATAAAGTAATTCCTTGAGTGGGCCTGTAGGTCAATGCTTCACTATGACATCAAAATGGCATGCAGTTATTCTTTTGTCTAATCTCTAAGTTTTGGATACTTTTTCTTACAGGGATAAATGATATAAACATAACCACATAGGTACATTTTCAAATAATGTCACAAAGATAAGGAGTTGATAGGATTTTTTTTTCTGTAGAGGGATAGTAAATATTTTAGACTTTGGAGTCCATGTGATCTCTCTTATAGGTACTCATTTCTACCATTGAAACTCAAAAGCAGTCATAGACAATGAGTTTGACTGCATTCCCATACAACTTTTTTAATGGGAAATTTGAATTTTTAATAATTTTAAATGTCAAGAAATATTATTTGTCCTTTACTTTTTTCCAATCATTTAGTAATGTAAAGACCACTCTGCAGACTATGCACAAACAGTTGGCTTGGTGGGATGGATTTGACTCAAGAGTCGTAGTTTGCTAACTCTAACATAAAATAATTGAAGCAAAGAGTTGCTGTTTTGAATCAGTGGTAAATAAGATAGCAAAGAGTTTGGAACCAGGAAATGTATGACATTGATTAGCTTCCCTGCTCAGAATTACAGAGAGGTAAGGTCTCAATTTAGGTGTCAGTAGGGGGTTGTTAAATGATGTTGTAGTGCTTGTCTAAGGTTAATATGAAAGAAATGTTTTAGACTAGGTTCAGGAATGAGAGATCAGAGATAGCAAAACTAAGTAAGAACTTTTCATTACTTAGGTTTGATGAGGTGACAATGTGGTCCAGAGTATAGCCAAAGAAGAATTTTTCTACAGAGCAAATGTATGTGGCAAGAGAGAGAAAATTCAAAGCTTACAGATAAGATTTAAACCAGGACACGTGAAAGTGAAGATTTCTTTGTCAGAAAAGGAGCTATGACTTACAACTATGCTGGTTGTAAGTCAGCTGAGATGAAGATGGTCACAGAATTCCAGCAGGTGTTTACCATATTGTTGGGAATGTTCAAATGGATTTGGGGAGATAGTACTTACCTAGGGAAGGGGAAGTATCTAGGAGAAATTTCCTTAGGTAAGGGAGGGTGAGGGGGCATAGCAATGGTGGGCTGTTCAAAGAAAAATATATAGCTGGATAATAAATCTAAAAGTAGAAGCTGATGTATGTGGAGGTGGGAGTGGTAGTGGTAAGGATGGAGGTAGAGGGTGTCTTAATGGAATGCAGGAAGAAAAACTAATCTATTTAAAGAAAAGAACACGAAAAGCTGGAAAATTAAGATTGTTTCACGTTATAGAAGTCAGATCTTTTGCTCATTCTGAAGAGAAATGATGGCTATGAGTCTAATGTGATATATTGTACATGAACACATATTGATTTTATTTTTGTTTGTTTTAGACTTTCAGAAATTAGTGATTAGAATTTAGTAAATACATTTTTAAAGTGGCAGTATATTAGCTAACAGCTAATGGAGATTTTAGAAAGAGCCCCAAGACTCATCTCTAGTGCCTTAGAAAGTAGTATAAAATAGTGAAAAGAAAGGGCTCGACTTATCTGCTAAAATGCTTAAATTTAGTTAATCCGATGCAAGTAAACAAGAAAATAATTGCTTCATGGTATCAAGTAGTTAATCTATTCTTCACATTTAAATCAGTTGTTTTATGTGTAGGAAATAATTTTACTAAACAGTCTTTAATTTTAGATTTCTATTTCATTCAGCATTAATATCACTATAGTAATTATTTGTGTTTCTAGTTCCCTGGTTAATGTGACATTACATAAGTTCTTCCATATACAGATATTTCCAGTGAACACAGAAAAAAAGTAAAGCAAAACATAGAGGACCTGCATTTTAATTCTGATTGGTTATCCCACTAATTGTATGAGCTTTTCAATGCCATGCAAAAACTTAGCGATTTGGTCTCTTTATGTGTGCACAAAGAGGATTAGCTAAAATCTTTATAGATCTAAAACTCAATGATTTTATTTTACTTTTCTTATATGTAAGAAAAGTCCTGTGTAATCTCAAAAAGGGACAGTGAAAAATTGCATCTACGTCTTTGGATTCAAACTGAATCCCCAAGGAGTTATGTGTAGGTAGTAATGGAGATCCTTGAGGCTTTTTAAAAATACTTCAATATATTTCACTATTTTAAAATCTTATTACAATGGCACCTCTATCCAAGAGAGTGATTGAAAGACTAATATATTTTATTTGGTATTGAAATCTTATTCATTCAGAGATAGAATATTCTCATGCAGACCAGAAGCTCTGACTGGCACTGGTCACTCTTTGACATCCAACAATAATAAAAGGGACCTTTATAAAACAAAGTTTGGAAACCACTGGTCAAAATGAGTCCAGATGGAATTGTTGCTACAATACTAAGGCCTAATGAGTAGATCATTACTCAAAGCCTGACATTGGCAACAATTCCAACATATGGTACAACATCATTGACTCCCAGAAGATGGGACTACTCCACAGCTGTGGTTTGCTTCTGCTGAAAGAGTATACTTACACACATAATTTGCCACCTGTCAGATAAGACAGGAAAATGTCCTGGATGTACACAAGATATTAAGAGAAGCTTCTGTTCAACACTGGATACAAAAGAGTGATAGAATTACACAGTCACTTCTATATATAAAAAAATAAGATAACAAACTAAAATTTTAATGTTTTGAAAAGGACTTCCACATATATTATAATGTTCTCCAATTAGATCTGCACAGCAATCAATTGATGAGGCAAAAAGAAAAGATATCATTTTTATTTGACGATGGAATAAACAGAGATTCACAAAGGTAAAAGATATGCCCAAGAGATCACAGGTAGTAATCCTAAAGCTGGAACGTATAAGGTATTAGTGAACTACTGCCACACCAGTACTGTATAACAAACAACCACAAAATCTCACTAGCACACAAAACCAAACTTTCTTTTTGACTAGACATCTGGAGTAGTCAGCTAATCAGCTGTCTCGATCTTGGCTGGGCTCACTCATATGTCTAGGGCAAGACTGACTGCTGGCTAATCTGGAATGGCCTTGGCTAGAATGACTGGACAGACTTAGGTCTATATCAGTGTCTTTTATTTTACAGTTCATGATCCTGAGTATGTTTTCTGGGCAATGGCAAAAGAACAAGACAATGAGCAGAAACACATAAGTGCTTTGCCAGCCCTCTGACAACATATCATTGGTCAAAGTATATCACATGTTCAAACTCTGGAAGTCAGAATCAAGAGGAAGAAAGGGGTTAAGATGGGGGCCCACTAATATCTACCACTTCAAACATCAACCTATGTTTTCTGATTCTAATTCAACCTCTTTTTAACATTTCTAGTGTGTACAGCTTCCAAACTGAAGCACAATTTCAAGGGAAATAGCTAATCCTTGTATAAATGTGATTTCTACTGAGATGTACTGCATGACAATTAACGTGGCCATCTTTTATTCTCCCATTCACTCAAAAATATTTATTGCCTACTGTATGCTAGGCACTGTGCTGAGAAGCTTGCTGTTTATAAATGAGCACAGCAGTCACTTCAGCATTTTTTATAATCATATATCAAACCTTTGTGTTTAACCATGGTAGTATAAAAGTTCGTCTATTTAGACTCCCAAAATTCGATATTCCAATATCAGCACCTGAAAAATAAAGGAGAAAACAGGTTGTAGTTCAGTTGAATGGTTCTGCTCAATTATCCCGCACAGCTCCTGCAGCAGCTGCCATATCCTTCACGGTCTCACACACCAAATGCACCTTCAATTATTTTCTCTCTCCTCTCAGACATGACCCTACTCATAAAGAAAGCCAGCAGCTCTTTACCTGCTGTAATATGCCTGTGACAACCTCAAATTACAAAATTAGTTTCTCATATTGAATGGGTCAGGTAGAAAAAGCATGGGTATTTCTCCCCAGGTTCATGAAAAGAATGCCATAGGTACTGGCTTGTTTAGAGCTAGAAAATAAGATCTAGGTCAGTCATTTCAAAACTTTTATTATTTTTCTTGTAAACCAGTTGAACTCCCTTGTAAATGTTCAAGTGAAATATTTTGCAGGATCCATGACTTAAAACAGATAGAACAGACTTTTCTGGTTAATAAATGATCACAGTCTTAGACCAAGATAAATAAAACTAATGGAAGCATTCTGAAAGAATTCAGGTTTCCCTTAGATAAACCTTGTCCATTTTGAAGATTTTGTTTGCCCTTCTTCCCACCTCCAGCTCCATAACACTCAGAACAATGCTAATATGTGGCATGTATGTTACCACCCCGACTCATGTCCCCACACAAACACAACTAATTAGGTACAACACTGTTTCCTACTAACCTTAAATCAAAGTTCTCAATATAAAACTCACGGAATTCACTATCAGTATAAACTGTAATTTGCAGTCAAAATAAAGTCTACTTGCAATCTCTGTGAGAGTCTTTCTGTTCACACACATACATACACACACACACACAAGAGTATGCATCTTGCTGACACAGAGAATGGTATAATGGACACTGGACACTCAGAAGGGGGAATGGGTGGAAGGCAGTCACCCATCAAGTACAATGTGCACAGGTGGGGGTGGTGAGTACACTTAAAGCCCAGACCAAAAACTATTTGTACCCCCTGGAGCTATTAATACTTTTTAAAGAGTGTGTGTCTTTCTTACACACATTATTGTCTTGTACTACTTACTAATGTTCCTTGACTATCCACTTAGTTGAAGAAGCTATGAACTGTAAAAGTTGAACTAGGGAATTACAAAGTCAATTCTCAGAATCTCAGTTGCTCACTTCACCCAGGTAGAATTAGTCTTGAGAAAACATCCTCTGCCCACAGTGTAACAACTCAGAAAAAAACAAATACTGGTGGATATGTGAGTGTTTGGAGAGTCACCAGAAACCAGAACCTAGAGAGACTTTACTAGTTTATAATACCCTGTGGCTGACTGAGGGGACATTATCCCCCTTTTGGGATACAAACCATTTTGTACTAGAAATGGCATTTATAGCAGAACAGTTTATAATTCTGCTTTCCAACAATCCAGAAAGTATTTTTACCACTTCTTCCCTAAAGTAGTCTGAACTGAGAGAGTAAGAAAAGGTGAGTGGCATCTCAGTGGATTTACGGTCTGGACATTATATTTGAATGGCTTTATTTTCTCAAATCAGTTCCCCACTCCACCTCCCCTGCCTACGTAGTGGCAAAACCATGGGCTTTGGAGTTAGTTAGACCAAGGTCCACCTCTAAGCTCTGTCTTTTGCTTGCTATATTGTTTTACTATTTTGGGGTCTCAGAAAGTCCTGTGATCCCAAAGTTTCAAAGTATCAGTGTGGTGGTACAGTAGCTCTGAAGTCAAAAGACTGAAGTTCTAGTACCTGATGTGTGCCTTAAAGATCCCTGTGAACTTCAGTGTCTTCATGTATCAAAGAAGGTTGGGTTTGATATGCTGTGAGGCAGTCCCTAAAAGTGCACCACTCATATTTTTCATGAGGGAAAAAACTCAGCAACTCAGCTACAAAGAGTGCAGTTCTTCCCATCTGCCTTACCCTTTGATCTGAGGCCAGTATATCCCCAGTAGCCCCCACCAACGACTGAGCATGGCAGGGGTACCAGAGTCTGCCATTTCTGCCCAACACTGTTCTTTAATGGGAAATCTTTGATCCGAAGCTTCCCATTAGATTGGCTAAGACTTTGTTAAAACTGCATCATGGTCTCCCCTGCCTAATGCTGTTTCCTCTCCCTTTCTTTCATAGGTGTCAGATTTGAAATGCAGTTTGAAAGATTTCCCTGCCCTTTCTCCCTTCCTTTCCCCTTCATTTTTTGCTGACATTATTCCTTTTCTCCAATGAACTCCTTAAACTCCCAATTGCATTTTAAAGTTTGCTCCCTTGTGGACCCAAACAATACATCAACGCATGCTATCAGATCGACTGCAGGCCAATAATCTTTTAACAAATGAACTCATGTCAGACTGATTCTGCTTTTTCTTATCTACATATTTGGCATTTTAACAATAAATTTGGATAAGATGAGAGAGATGCTTAGGAAGACCGTACATTTTGGTTTGTTTGGAACAGGATAAGTTGACGCCTGTTTTCCATACATCATTTTTGATCTAATATATTCTATTATAAAAATTGTTTCTGAGACCTTGTGATATTAGATAGCTTCTACAATTTCTTCAGCTTCTAAAATTTAAAATATTCCCATATATTTCCAAAATAGCTTAACATGCTCATCGTTGTGATGTTGTTCTCATTCATTCATGTGTTCACTTAATTCTGAAAATATTTATTAAATTTAATTCAGCACAATATTATACACTCAGGGCTTGGATAAGAGACAGTAAATACTTTGGTAACATTTTAGGCCAAGTTGTACTTTAGCAGCAAAACGACTAATTTGAAAGATCAATTTTTACTTGATTTTCTAGTTCACAAAGAGCATTCATAATGGCTAGTCTACCATGACAGATATTTCCTCCAGTGAGAATGACATGCTTCCCTTGGGAAAATCTCTCTGGGCAGTTGCAGACACAGTGCAGGTTGCTGACTTCAGCTAGATTATATTCGACAGATTGAAAGCTCACAGGTGCCTGGAGTATACTAGAAAACATTTGTCTTTCTTAGTAGGAGAATTGTAAGGATTTATTTGACTGTGCTGGTTTTGCCACTATACGTGTTTTAATAAAGCATTTCTGTATAAGAAAAAGTTAATTTTACCAGGATATGACCTGCTATGTGTTAAAGTATTGCAGATTTTTCACTTTATTCTTAATTTTTAATGAAAATGCATTAAATAGAATATTTGCTTCTTTTAACAAGTCAAGATACTGATTTTGTATGTTTCTCATGGTTTTTAAAAAAGCTGCTTGTGTCCACTTCTCCACACTTCCCCATGTGCCCTTGCAAAGGCAAAGTCTAATAATCAGGCTTAAAATAGATTATGACAGGGAGCACTCATTTTAAACACAATGGGAGAATTATTTCTGAATTCTACTGCATTCTGAGAGTTAGACTGAATTCTATTTCAGTCAAAAAAGGGTGAAAACATAATACATTTTAAAAGATGAATAACCTGAAGGTTGGTCACTTGAAATACTACATTTCTCATTAGATTCTACACTTAAATGCTCCCTTAAAATCATGAGGTGGTTATAACTAAGATAATGACATACACTTTTTTATTTCATTGTTGTTGTTTCTGCCATTCGTTTTCCTCACACAGCTCTGAATTTCCACTTAGAGCATAAAACACAGTTATTGATGTTTATTGTAAAATAGGGAGAGGTTTTAAAATTTTTAACATTTGGGGATCTCATGTTTGGCTATCACTTCTTTATTTCAAAAAGTTGTCTTAATAAATGTCCTATTTCACTTGGATTATGCAACAAATGTAAATTGTTCTGCAGAATATGAGGTACAAATGCTGTCACATTTAGTTATTTTCCTCAAGTTGACCAAAGTAACCTTCCATCCCCATTTGTAAGGTCAATACCATCCATTTTGGGGGATATATCTTCACATCTCCTTTGAAAATCATGGTTCAATCAGGAAGGTAGAAACCGTTCTAGATAGTTCTAGCTGGAAAATATTTAGTATAGGAAAAAAGAGCTTCCACAATATTTGCAGGGCTGCTCAAATCTGGGACAAAAAACGTAGGAATCAGAGGGGATGGCGACTGATGACCTCAGCCATCTGGTGAATGCTTAGGAATTGTCAAAGCCCTGCTTGCTTCAGCCCAACTCTTGCTTACAACTTGTTGAGGAGAATAATGGCTTTTTTATTTATTACATTTTCCAAATTCCAAACAAGCTCCTTTTCATGGCATTGTCTACTCTTATGCTGGAGCACTTCTGGAAAGGAGATTCTGAAGGTGTATGTTTAACCTTTCTGCTCCTGGGCACACTTAGAAGGGTAAAAACAATACAGAATCAGCATAGACATCTGGCACCATTTTACAATCCTGAGGGGATACAAATAGCCCCAAGAAGATAGTCTCCCATATTTCTAATTCTCATTATGGTTGGCCATGGTATCTTAATCTATGACTGTTTTCTTGGCTATTACATATTGTTATTGTTGCCACTTGTATTACATGTTGTTATTGTTGTCTCATTTACATGCCCATTTTTCTCCAGGCATGAAAACCCTTGCCCAGCTCATTTCCCAGGTGAGCAAGATGATGGCAACAAGGGCACCCCTTTCTGAATTCTCTCCTTGCTAAGCTTGGAAATTAGCCCATCATTTAAGATCGCTGTGCTGTGGATTTAGGCTTTCCTCCTTATTAAAATAGCCGCCATCATTGCCTGCTGTACCTGATGGCACTTAGGTAGCATTCCATCCCTACCCTGCAGGACAGGAAATATTCCATTGTCTTTTCTATATCCTAAACTTGGAGTTACAGTTAATAGAGATTTATATTTTTAAAAGCACAAAAATTTGTTCTGACTGCCTTTTTAGACAATAAAGCTTAATTGGGCTTCTAAGCCTTCTAAATGCAAAAGTCTGGTTTAAGGTAGACTTCTGTTGCCACCCACATAAAAACTTTCCCTTCAGTGCCTTGAAACTCAAAAGCTGATTAGTCTCCAGTAGAGGAAAGAGGACCCCAGACCTTAGGAAGATAAAAGCGTGGCTGGCCGCCTGGTGGGATAAAAAACAGTTTTCATTCCTTCACAATGAATCTACAGTAGCAGGAACACAATGCTGTTTCTCTGTAGGTCACTCATTCACATTAAATTTGCAATAAATCAAACTGCCACACTTGCTAGAGGATTGTCTTTTTTTTTTTTTTTGGAGATGCTAAAGTGAAAAACACTTTTCTAAGAAAGTCATTGTGGATCCAGGGCTGCGTTTGTTCTCATGGGACTAAACGATGATTAAATGAGGATGGATTCTTGCTCTATGCTCACCTCATCAAGGAGAAAAGAAAGTTCAGCTATTTTCATGTGTGACTATGAGGGGAAATACAGGAATGCCTTTGAATGTTGGTGAGATTAGATGTTCTGGGCTACCTAACTGATCATTTTAGGTTTGTGAGATGGAATCTTAGAACTCCTGCAGAAGAGGTGTGGTTGTGGGTTGTGGTAAGGACTAGAGAGGGAGGGAGACAGTGAGTGTGAGAGCAAGCCAGCAAACGAGAAGTTGATGGGTATGGAAAACAACACGCTTGGGGGAACTGGGTAAGATGTTGAAGAACATCTATGGATGAAAAATTAGAATCCTGAAAATCACATATTAGTTTTGACCCAAAATGTCCCATACTACCTCCAGCAGGATGAGACAAATGAAAAGAATTCTAGATCTAAAGTGGATTGGTTTACCAGAGGGGCTGGGTGCAAACTCTGAGACCAAACCCAGACCTGAAGCAAGGCACTAGACCTCAGAGGGTCTAATTCAAATCTGTGGGGGGTGTTCTGATGGATGAAGGAAGAACTATAGTGGAGCATCACAGAAGTAGCCACATGCAGGAATTTACAGACGTATGTAAGTGATCCCTATCCAGAAAATTCACTAGTGGAAAATAGACGCTAGTTCCTTAACTGGGGTTCAGATTAAGATTATAATATCTGGGAAGATAAGGTAGGAATAAGTAAGGTACAAAACCGTGCCTAGAGGCTTATGATATAGGAAAGGTTATTGGTTCAGAAACTCATAACATAAGTTATTTACTACTAAAAAGGTGCAATATATCCTGAAAATTAAGAAGAGTTCCAGTTGTGAGAATCATGAAAAAGACAAGATTGAACTAACAGAACCAGTAGCTGTCATTTATATACATACTTCCAGGTTTCTGGCACTCTGCTATGCTGTTTTTATATCTTTTTGTTTTAATGATTACAACTACTAGTGAGGTAGGTATTATTGCCTAATTTAACAGATGAAGAGACTGAATCTTAAGAGTTAAATTACCAGAATCACATAGCTACTAAAAGTTAGTACCATGAATTGAACTCAAGGATCATTGATTTCAACTACAATTTGTTTGTAAGCATGAAATTGAGCTTGACTTCCTTCCATCCTTACAGCAGTCAGAGTATTTTTAAAGATGGTGGAAACATTATCTCCTATTCCAGATGATTTCCTGCAATGTGACTTTGCCACTCCTACACAATGAGGTGGAGTCTGTTTCTTCACTCACTCAAAATAGTAGACTATTGCAGAAGTGATATAGTTCTTGTTACCAATTCATTCCTTAACTGGCCTGGCAGTTTTCACTTACATCCTCTCAGAATGTGCACAGCCTTGGGATACTCCATCTCATGACATATCCTCCATGTTATTAGAAAACTAAGGTGCATGGGTAAAGTCACAGTAGTTACTTTGATTGATTGTTCTGTCTGAGTTCCCTGCCAACAGCCATCATCAACTGCAATTAAATGGGTTGTCTTGGATGTCAAGACCAGTTGAGCTTTTAGTTGACTCCAGCCACAGCCAACATATAACTGTAATGATATGAAAACTGTCCAACTGAGCCCAGAAATGAGAACTAATAATATATTGCTCTTTCAAACCGCTAAGCCTGAGATGGTTTGTTGTGCAGCAAAAGATAACTGGAATACTGCCCAGGGTAATATGTGGTCCTTGCTTTTGAGCTGAGGCCAAGCCTGGACGTAAGGAAGAAATAGGTCTAAGTATGGGGAGAGAGGGAAGACAGAAAACTAACTATATAACACATCCGTTGCTCTTAAGTTTGGGATAGAGAATAAGTTAGATGATTGAGTAACATGAGGTTTTTACCTGCTACTTGGCTCAGCTGTATTAGTTGCTGTGCTTATTTTCTATGCTACATTTAAAAATTACCATAGCCGGGCTCGGTGGCTCAGCCTGTAATCCTGCGCCTTTGGGAGACTGAGGTGAGTGGATTGCCTGAGCCCGCGGGTTCGAGACCCGCCTGGGCAGGCGAGACCTCATCTCTACAATAAATCAAAAATTTAGCTTGGCGTGGTAGCGTGCGTCTGTAGTTCCAGCTACTTGGAAGGCTGAGGAGGAAGGATCGCCAGACCCCAGCAGGTTGAGGCTGTGGTGGCTGGGAGCGGCCACTGCACTGCAGTCTGGGCGACAGTGAGACTCCAACTCAAAAAAAAAAAAAATTACCATGAACTTAGTGGCTTAAAACAACACACATTTATTTTTCCCACAGTTGCTATGAGTCAGGAGACTAGATACAACTTAACTGAATTCTCTGTTTGGAGTCTTGAAAGACTGGCATCAAGGGGTCACAGAGCTCAGGATCTTCTTCTTACCTGAGATGGTTGTTGGACTGTGATCCTCTGCTCCTAGAGGTCATCTGCAGTTCCCTGCACATGGTTTCTCCACAGGAAGTTCACATCATAGCAGCTTGCTTCTCCAATGCTGGGAGGGGAGTCTGCACACTAGCAAGATAGAACTATGTATATAACATAATCATGGGGGTGAAATCTCATCACATCTGCCCGTTTGTTAGAAGCAATTTACAGGTTCTGCACACATTGAAAGGGGAGAGATTATATAAGGTATGGACACTGGGGTCACCCTAGGGGCCGTCCCTACAGTTTCTATTCCTTATTTTATTCTGTATGTGATACCCATTCATCTACTCATTCATCCAACCATTCATTTATTCTCTAAATATACTCTCTCCTTGAAACTTTGGAGCTTGCCTTTTTCTCTACTTGGGACACTTTTGTTCAGACATTTATACAACTCACTCATTACCTTCCTTCAGGTTTTTGTTCAATATTACTTCACTGACACAGTCAATCTTGGACCCCAGTGCTCATTATCCCCCTTATCCTTCTTTATTTTCTCAAAAGTTCTTAAAAACATTTGATACATATATTTACTGTATTGACTATCTCTTGCACCACAGAACAAGCTCTGTAAGAGCAGGAACTTTGCTTTATTCACTGTTGAAACCATAAAACCTAAAATAGTGCTTAGACACAATATCAACAAATATTTATTAAATGAATGAATAAGCAAACAAGCATTTATTGAGTAGCTACCAGGTATCAAAAATGGTGTCAAGAGCTTGGGGGATACCAGAAACTCCTCCCTGAATAGTTTCAGCCGTAAAAGAAAAAATTTGCAAGGAAGTTACAAAAGCTGGAGCATGAGGATGAAAATGATGGAGCAGCCGGGCTCGGTGGCTCAGCCTGTAATCCCGTGCCTTTGGGAGGCTGAGGTGAGTGGATTGCCTGAGCCCGCGGGTTCGAGACCCGCCTGGGCAGCGAGACCTCATCTCTACAATAAATCAAAAAATCAGCCGGGCATGGTAGCGCATGCCTGTAATTCCGGCTACTCGGAAGGCTGAGGCGGAAGGATCGCCGGAGCCCAGCAGGTCGAGGCTGTGGTGGCCGGGAGCGGCCACTGCACTCCAGTCTGGGTGACAGAGTGAGACTCCAACTCAAAAAAAAAAAAAGAAAATGATGGAGCAAAAAAATACAAAATTTTAAAATATAATTCTATCTGGAACAAATTAAAAGAGGGATCAGGCATTTCTATGAATACCAGAGAAAGGACAAATTAAAATGAGGCACCTGAAGTAAGCGTTTGAGCCAAGACAAGCACTTAGAAAATTAAAACTGTCTTAAAACAAAAATTGAAAATAAACCATTTCAGGAGCAATCGTTCTAAGGACTCACCTTTCCTAGAGGCTGAGAGTTGAAAGAAGACCACTAATTTGGGATGTATTAATAAGTGCATTACCTAAGGGTTGATGTTGTATGATAGCCTTATTTTTTCCAATATATAAAGTACCTTCTTGCAGATAAAGCCTGATGAGTTCTGGATTGTCTTGATATGTTTTCTAGAGCAGTATATAAGGTTGCAGGTATGAATATTGTTCAAGAGAGAGGACACTGCAAAGACTGATTGCTAAATACTGAGCTTTGTTGAAGAGGACATACAAACAGCTATTGGAGCCAAATCAAGAGCAGATAAGAGGAAAGGTGTTTCTGAGAAATACGGACGTGTGCAAACACAGAAGCAAGCTTGGCAAGGTGACATGAGGATGCAAGTGCCAGTGACAGTAAAGTTTAACCATAAATAAAAGTAAAAACTAATCATGATATGAGGGAAAATGAGTTGGTTACTTTCTGCTTCCAGTCTTATTTTTGATGCCAGAAATCACATTGGAGCTGTCAGAATACACACAGAGAAAATATGCAGAGTAGCAACAACAGGACTGGGACACTATAGCAATTCTCTGTTTATATAAAGAAAAGCATGAAGCCAATTTCAAAGTGTGAATTGAACCTGGTCTTTGATTTTCAGTTAACTGCTTAGCTTCCACCACCCCTTGCTATTGGTAAAAAGGAGCTCAGGGCAGCTGATTCAAAAAGCAGCGTAAGAACCCTGATTTGGTGGTGGGGGGTGAAACAATTTCACAATAAACTTTACATGCATTGCCAAAACACAGTGGGCACTACCTGTGTACTGTGTTATACCAACTACATGAAGCTTCCATCTGGCAGGAAAACACAGTAACTGGAAAAGTCTTGAAGTCAGGTTCGCAAACCCAGTTACATGACATCTGTGTCCCAAAGTGTTGGCAGTGCACTTAACTGTTAAGTGATCATAGATTGGGAGTAATTGGTAACTCTGAAACACGTAATACGTTTGCAATTTTGAGATGCCACATATTAAAATAGTGATGTCAGTAAAAGTGATATGTGTTAACTTTGGAATCTCTGAGAGAGAAAAATGATAATTGAAGGTGTTTTTGTCACATAGACATGACAATAGTGGTTCCTTTACTTCCTTGTATATCAAATTTGCCAAAGAAACATTGAAGTTACAGATTCCTGGGTTCTACCACTTGTAGACTCTGAACTGGCAAGTCTGAGATCCCGAATCTGTTTTTTATTTTTTTTTAAGCCCCAGTAATTTGGATGGTTAGTCAGTCTTGAATCTTCACACTAGGTGACATGAAGAAGGCCTACTGTTTATATAAATAAATAACTGAAAGAGGGATGTTTAAGAAACAAAACGTTCATTGTGCTTTAGAGTAATATAGTACTTTGGCTCCAGATGATGGAAAGTGGTGTAATTGAAGGTCTCAGAAGGCAGATTCTCATTCAACATAGGTAATAACGCTCTTATAATTAAAAGTGAGAAGACCAGTGAAAAACCAAGTACAATGATCAATTGGGTGATAAGGATGGGTACAAGATTGTTGTTTCATGTACAGATATACCCAATTGAACTGTGGCTTTTGGTGACAGTGAAAATCTCCTCACTGGATGTGTTCAAGAGCTATGAGAACAGATTTATTCAACAGAGCATTTACCCTTTAACCCATTCCAATTTGTATTCTTCCTTCCCTTTTCTGCTAACTTTACCTCTACTATGTCTCTAACACTCTCCAAATTAAAATAAAAATTGTTATGTTAATAACTAACGTTTACTGACTGCTTAGTGTTTAGCAGATACTGTTATATGCAATCAGATGTCGCATTTTTTTGTTATAAATACTTTATTTAAACTAGAAAGTACAGTCCTTAAGGGATTTTATAACTTAAAAAGCTACTATTACACCATGTTGTAACTGTTTTTTTAAAAAATGCTGTAAATTGAACTGCTTGACTTTGATCATGCATATTTGTCCATAGTCTTTATCGTATCTGCACAAATAAATATCTTCTCTCTCTGCTTTAATGAGTAGTTGTTGTATGTAAGTTGCTTTTTATTCCAATGTATCCAAAGTGGTGAAATAACAAGGTCAGCTACATAGCCAAACATAGGTGATGGGTCATATATACTAGCTCAGTGACCATGGTGATAATACATCCCTTCTAGGTGTCCGTTTCCTTATCTACCATGGTCTTTCCTAGTCCAAGGAATAGAAATAGTTCCAGCCATGTTTCTATAAAACTACGAATAGTAGTGATCTGGAGACTATTTTCCAAAATGGATATAATTCCTTTTCCACTGAAAACCCTTATCCATGCTTTGAGGTCTGGTCCTCACAAACATAAACATGGTACAGTAGTAAACAAATTAACCACAAACAGTTTCTTCTATTATTAATATCTTGCATTAGTGTGGCATATTTGTTACACTTGATGAAATAATATTGATACATTATGATTAACTTAGGTCCATAGATTATATTAGAGTTCACTATTTGTGTTGTACATTCTATGGGTTTGACTAATGCACAATGTCATGCATCGTACAAAATCAACTCTATTCGTTGTGCTCCATATAGAACAAAAGTTACACAAATTTCATGAAAACAAAGTCAACAAAAGAAATTAGATGCAGCATTCCAAAAGTCTGGTTACACTGGGTGATAATGAACTTTTTTAAAGAAAATACATTGGTTTCACCACTAAATTCAATACTACATTGACAACAGTTATGAAAGCAGAACAGATGTACAATCATACCAAGTTTTCTACCAATATTGAGACGTTCCCCTAAAAGAAGGAAGGAATGAAGATGTTTAGGATAATTGAAAATATGCATAAAACGTTTATGAATCAGTCACTTGATATTAATGTTTTCACTGTGATTTCTTGGGTGGATATCTAATTATTACATGGAGAAAGATAGAGGGACGACTGCCTTCCACCACCAGGGTTTCCCTGACCAATGTAAGTGCTGTATTTAAATGTTCTAAAAAGCCTACATGATAGGTCATGTTCTCATCTAATTTTACTATTGTAAAATCTGAGGCACAGTGAAGATGAATTATTTTCTCAAGATCACTTATCTAATATAGATTACAGTTGATACAAAATCCCAAGAAGCCACATTCTAGAGCCAGGACTCATAAGTAGTCCATTGCACACCTGTATTACCAAATTTTTATGTGACATTTGTTATGACTCTCCCTCTTCGAAATACTCTTCATTTCTATGACATGACAACTTGAGGTTTTCACCTTATTTTGCCACTTATTTCTACTTTCCTTTACTGACTCCTCCTTGTCTCACAAAACAAGGTTTTATTGTATCTCTTATCATCATTTCACTTTTTTTTGTAGATCTTCTCATCTACTGTTATGATTTTTCAATGACACCTACATGCATAGGACTCTGAAACTTTTATCTCCATTTCAGACCACTTGTATTTATATATGGTTTTGTAAGTGTGTTTGAATTCCCTATAACACCCTATAGGCAGCTCACAACTACAAGCTGTTAAAACACAACTCTTGATTTCCAATCTATCACCAAGAGTAGTTCATTTTACTTCCACAATGTTTGGAATCTGGTGACTGATTTCTAATCCACTGACATTAACCTGGCACAACTTCATCTCTAATTGGATGATGGCAAAAACTACTTTATGGGTCTTTGCTTAGACTTTATTCTCTTCTGAGTAAGTAGACCTCCTTACAAAGAAGTTAGTTCTGGAAGTTGCTACCCTTTTCTTCCTGAATGTTTTCCTGCAGGATTTGGGGGGGATGAATTTTATTTGCTCATAAATATCATTTTTAATATTGCACAATATACCATCTTGCAGTTACCCATATTTTAACTTTTTTTCTGCAACAGATCATTTAAGTCATTTCTACTTTTAGAAATTAATAGACTATTTTTAAAGCAGTTTAGGCTGGCAGAAAAATTTAGCAAAGAAACAGAGTTTGCAAATACATCCTCTTCTCTCCTTTCACAGTTTCCCCTATTATTAATATCTTGCCTTAGTGTGGAATATTTATTACACTTGATAATTGATATTGATATATTATATTTAACTTAGGTCCATAGATTATGTTAGAGTTCACTATCTGTGTTGTGCACTCTATGGGTTTGACTAGTGCATAATGTCATGCATCATACAAAATTTTTTTATTGCCCTAAGAGTTCCCTGTTCTCCACCCCCTCAGTCTCCCTCCCTCCCCTCAAGCTCCTGACACCCTCTGACCTTTTGACTTCCTCTTTGATTTCTCATCACCCCTGCCACCACACTGCCCTATCCCCACAAGTACTGTTAATCTTCAGGCACCATCACAAGAACGGTTATCCCCAAGCACAGTCTTTGGGGAAAGATAGACCTGGTTTTATATTTTCTTTCTCCTTCATAGAATTGAAGAGACTTGAGAAGTCTTAGAAATTATCTAATCCAATGATTTTTGTCTTTCAATGTTTTTATACAAGTCATTATTCTATTTTATTATCGTGGGTAAGAGGAGGTAAGAATCTGACCCAACATAACATTTTATTTTGGAAGTAGAACAAAATGAACAGAATTATAAGCTACAGAGCTAGAGGCATCAGGCCAACTTAGTGTAGCCTTGCAAATCAGATATCTTGAGGACCTGCTTGGACCAGCTGCATGTCAATCTGCGCTTTTAGCATGATCTGGAACCTTGCATACTTGTAGTGGCGAAGAGTTAGAGGACAGAGACACAATGCATATTACGTGGTGTGATGATTAAGTTTTCTGTGTCAACATGGCTGAGCCACAGTGTCCAGGTAGTTGTTGAAATACTATTCTGGATACTTCCATGAATTTTTTTTTGGATGAGATTAACATTTAAATTGGTGGACTCCGAGTAAAGCGAATTGCCCTCCACAGTTTGGGCAAGTTACATCCAACCAGTTGATGGCCTGAATAGAACAAAAGAAAGGGAATTCTGCTAGCAGATGATTTTTGGGCTTGAACTGTGACATCCACTTTTCTCCAGGGCACTATTTTGCTGGCTTGCCCTGCGAATTTTGAGCTTCCCAGCATCCCTAACTGTGTGAGAAAATTTATTGAAATAAATATATTTCTATAGGTTTTGTTTATCTCGAGAATCCAAAAACATCTGACTAAAAGCTATTTGGAAATAGTGTATCATATTTTTGGTAGACAGCATTGAGGGGATGTACATTTTTGGTAGCTGTTTTTAAAAACCCACTTTCCACTTGGACTATTTCTGGTCCCCACTCTGGAGTCAGAAGGTGAAGAGTGAAGAGAGTGAGTGGTGTGTGGGAGGATGGGGTGGGTGAGTATTACCGCCTTAGTCCCCTAACTTCCAGTTAAATGCAACTCTCTTGATAATATATATTCACATAGCCGGCAGTGGCTTTCAAGATAATTACATAGCCTTCATGACTCCTCAGAGTAATATGATTAATACTCCCGTGGTGTGGGTAACAATGATGCATCTTCTTCAGAAAAGGATTTTAAAGCATCGGATCTGATGCAGTTTCTCTCTTATACTTCTTCGTAGCTCCTCAGCTTATAAAAAGCTATGATATGAGACTAAAGAAGTAGAAAACTATAGTCAAATTAGTCCTCTCTTTTCAGTACTTCAGAAATGTTACATCTTCTGTAGTTGTTGTTGGCTTTCCTCTTTACAGGAAAAATATTAGCAAAGATTTTTTTCAAAGGAAACTTCAAACGAATCATAGAATTTCTAAGACTGGTAGGAAAGAATGGGCTGCTTTCATGTGTTAAGACAGATGGTGGAATGTATCAAAAAGGTGTCAAGAATTGTGCATGGATTCTATTAGGATATATCTATTTACTTCCATTGATTGAAGCTTGGAGATGCTTCATTGTGTTAAATGTCATGTGGTTCAGGGTCTGTTTACAGTGACTAGTAAAACATTGTCTCTAACTTCAGGGAGTTCATCATTTAGAAGAAAAACAGACAAATAAACAATTAATATAGTATTAATATAATATGATAAGTACTATATTATTGTAAGGCTGCAGAAATAAAACTGTAAGGAAAAAACTTTCAAGAGTTCTTCCAGGCTGGATAAAAATGTGAATGAATGGCATGAGACAAAACTCCACTGATAAATGCAGTTTTTAAAAAATCATATTATTTTTAAAAGCAAATTTTTTGAAAACATTATTATTATTAAATTTATATTGGTTTACTTTCTTGAGTTTTCAATGGAAGTGTGTTATGTCTTAGTTTTTTTTATTAATCAATTTTTTTATTATGGTTTTGTGGGGTACAGTTAAGGGTTAGGTGTACAATTACATTTCATTCAGGCACCCTGTTGATAAGAGGTGTTTCCCCATCCCCAGACAGATATTTGCTACTGTTAATCCCATCCCCCTCCCCCCATGTCTTAGTTTTTTTAATCTTTCAGAAGATTTCAGAAAACAAAATGCACACAAGTGAGAGGCCTGATAGATGAGGTAAATTATTTCCTTTCTAAAAATATCAAATTATTAAATAGTAAATTATGCTAATACATTTATAAAAAATGAAGTCTGGTTGTTTAAATGTTTGTAAGAAAACTTCAAATAGATCTATAGTCTTCAGAGTCTTATAAGAAGTGGGAAATTGTGCTTATCTGAATGAGATATGCCTTGATTATTGTTGAAAAAGGCTTTTATGACTAACTTTAAGCAAAAGTATCTTTTCATATTTAATCTAGTGAAATATCACCTTTCAGGATTATTCAAAAAAAGTAGAAAAGAAAGTATCTCCCTTGATAAACGGCATCTATGCAGGTTACAGAAAAAGATGCTCAAAAGTGAAAGTGATTTTGTATTGTTTGATTTTAATTGACTTTCTTTTCTTTCTCTCCTTTATATGTTGCAAACTATACTTTAAAAGTCTCTGAAAATGTCTGAGGCTAAAAAGGACACGAGTTCTGCCTCTTGTTTGTGCTGCACTGTAGGAAGCCTCTGTCTGTGTTAAGGAGTCTGCTGTGAAGGCATACATATCCCTGTGAAATCAAAGTGATTGGACATTGTCCTAACAAGAATTAAAATTTTATTTTTACAAAGAGTGTGGCTATAGTAGATATGTGCAGGCATTCCTTTATCTTAAAGTGTAACAAATTACATAAATTAACTTCATGCTGAGAAGTAGAGATATTACTCAAGTGTAAGAAACTTCATTCTGAGTGAGAATTAGTGTACAATTGCCTCTGTGTTTTGAATGAGGCACTTCCGTGTGAATAAAAAGATACACATATTGCATTCTAGAAAAGAAAATAAAGACTTCACATAAGAAAGATTCATGCTATCATTTTTCTGTTATTTTATGCAATTCAAAAGTGGCATGAGTGCAGAGTGAAGAACTTTGTGCAAATCATAAGTTTTCATTTTCAAAACAATACACTTAGCAATTGCATTAGCAGTGAAGAGGCTTCTTCTGAGCTATTGTTCATGATGACTGTGTCTCAGTCTGGAATTTAAAAGAACTCTAATATCAGCAATCTGTGAACAATGTGAAAATCGCTACCTAAGTCTATTGCAGGCACAATTCTTTTTATTTTCATAAGTCTAGCGGAACTGACTTAAAACCTGCAAAATAATAAGAGAAATAAGCTTTTGAAGCATATTTGTCAAGCATTGGACTACATGCAGCAACGTAAAAAGAATAATCCAATTCTAAAGATGCAGACAATTTGACATTGTGAATATGAAGCATGAACTCAAATGCCCATGCTACTTTATCTAAGCCTGGAAAATGTCCCTATATGGGATCTGCACTCTTCATCATACAGGTAAATAGAATTGGATGACTAAATTCATATAGAATTTTTTAAAAATCAAAATTAGCTTTCAAAATTATAGGAAGGCTTGAATAATCTTTATCTACCTTAACAGAAACAATAGCCTTCTTTTAATAATTATGCTGTGAGAAATATAATAAAATGAATTTTTTAAAATGTAACTAACATGGAATTCCAAGGGTAGAAAACGTTATACAGCAAGGGATGCTTATGAATAAGCCCAAAAGAAAAAAGTAGAGAGGCAAAGTGGCTACTTATTTTTTTAATACCTTCTGAGTGTCCCAGTACTTGAAGGACAATACGTGGGCATAAGGAGCAGACAAGCAGATTTTTCAGCATAGAATGTACAATCTTTGCCATGGTGGCCTAAGGCTAAAACAAGCCATGCCTCTTGAGGTTCTATCTCCAAACACAATATTATTCTTTTAAGAACCCAGCAAGAAATCTGTGTGTAAAATGTTTTAATACTTTGTTAGTTGCAAGAGGTTTCTATTAAATTAGTAGCAATGAATTTCCATCTTTGACAAAGTTACTGAGAATAAATTTGCCTTCGTATTGGAAACAACTAGAAAACTGGAAAAAAAAATATTCCCCAGAGTAAGAAAACAAATGAAGTGATCCCAAGGACCACTTACCTCTCTTACCTCTTACCTCTCACCTTACCTCAGGAAGCAATTTCTGGAATTTGGTGCTAGGAGAGAGAACCCAGGTAGAGCATAATGGTTGCTCTGAGATGATGAATTTGAGAAAGCTAGAATTTCAGAACAGATTAGCAGACTGGTGGGAGCTACACAGAGAAAGAGCTCTGAAGAACTAACTTCTGTGAACCTGTGGCTGTGTACTGTGCATGATTGTAGAGTGAAGCACTGTAACTCTGGGAACAGAGTGATCAAGGGCGGACATTGAGCAATTTCTAGTAGATCAGGTCTTTTTATCCATGTATGTTACCCTTGAACAATTTGAGGTTTTGATCTTTGTTTTAGGGAAAAAGTGATGATATTTTTATTTTGCAATTTTGTTGAAATATCTGAGTAGACATATGAAAATGATGAAAGAAGACATTTTTTAGATGACTTGGTTGCAATATAATCAATATATAGCAAACAGTACTTATTTATTGTATGTAACGTAATAAGTTTGGAGATAACTTATTATGTTTTATATATATATATATAAAACAACAGGGATGTGCATATATATATATATGCATATATATATATGCACATCCCTGTTGAGAAGTGAGATAAAAATTTGAGAATCAATCCATAGAGGTGGTAGTTGAAGCCAATATCTTCAACATCATCTTAATGAATATAGGTAGGGGTATGAAAATGAACAATTACTGAGCAAGCTGTGTGCCAGTACCTGAGGTGAGTGCGTTCATATGCTATTTTACCCTTAAGCATTTTAACAATCCTATCAGCTTGAATCTCAGTTACAAAGATAAGAAAAGGAAACTTGAAAAGGAAAAATAATTTTCTGAAAGTTCTACAACTGGAACCAATATTTTACTCAAGATGTCAGCAACAGTTACTCAGATATGTGATACTTCAAAGCCCAATCTCTTCCCACTAAAGTAGGTTGACAGTGTTCTTATACTGAGTTTCATAGAAGGAAAGGGATCTTTCTTGGTGCTCTTAAGGCCTAACCAAGGCCTGCAATGTCTGCCTATCCTCACCTCTTGGTACTTCTCTAACCTCATCTCATAATACTCGCCTTTCATTCACTCTGGTCAACCATAATGGCTCGTGAGTGTTGCAAGGTGACATATTATGTTCCTAACTCAGGCAATTACTATCATTAGCTTTTTCCAGAAATGCACATTCCCAGAATAATCTCACAGCTTACTTTTTCATTTCATTAAGGCTTCTGTTTAACATTCATCCCCATGAAGGATTGTTTTACTGCCCCATCTAAAATACTAATCTCTTCCATTTTTTATCTTTTTAAACTTTGCTTCATTTTTCTCCATAGTGTTTTTCTCTATTAGAGAATATGG
This sequence comes from Carlito syrichta, assembly GCF_000164805.1. Taxonomy (NCBI): domain Eukaryota; kingdom Metazoa; phylum Chordata; class Mammalia; order Primates; family Tarsiidae; genus Carlito; species Carlito syrichta. Next base: position 142,718 of record NW_007023522.1, read on the forward strand.
CATATACTTGTTTATTTTTTTTACATTTTTTATCTCCTCAGTCAATACTAAGCTCCATGAGGTCAAAGATGTTACCTGCTTTGATCATTGATTTTTCCACACTATCTAGAACAGGGCCTGGCACATAGAACATTCTCAGTAAATGTCAGTGAATAAATACATAAATCTATTTTTAGGTTACAGATCCTTTGAGAAGCTGATTAAAAGTATTGTCCCCACTAAATGCACATATGTACATTTTTGCTTCCCACCAGTATAACCTACCTATAAATTTGCTTAGTTTACATGGAGCTCCATTTGAAAACTAAAGAATTAGAGAAGTAAGAAAGTGAAGATAGTATTATTATTTCAAAAAGGGAAAGAGAATTAAACATAAAGAAATAACCAATTATGTACAAAAAAAACCAGACATTCAGAATGAATGAAATTGATATGCTATTTGATTTTGCAAAGAAGACAATGATAACCTTCAAGATTTCAGTTTCTACCTAGAGGAGGACAGATACTGATGGACAAGACATTAAACTAAGTGTAGATGGTTAGTGACTGGTGTCAGGTTATAGACTGTTTTGGAACATAGTAAAGAGAAGCTATATGGGCACCGGTGGATAAAGAAAGGTGACTTGCCTTTTCCTCATTGATGCAGAAGTCACTGGCCAAATTCAGACTATATTTCCAAATTTCTTGATATCTGTCCTTAGAGTAAAGAGTCATGGTTCATAGCACAGTCTCTGAAGTACTTACTGTTCCACAATTTACCGTGACTTTAAGAATACCATTTAAAATTATTTACTTATCTATAAAATGCATCAATAATAAGGTTGTTGTGGGGAGCTAATATATGTTGGAAGATTAATGTGGTAGGATGGTACATAGAAAGTATTCAATACATTTTGTTTATCATTATTTTATTCATACCACTAAGAAATTACTTATTTCTGTTGTTGATTATTATTCTGTGTATTATTATTCAACATAGTCCCTATCACATAGCTTGATTACATAATTATATTGTGTGATAAGTGAAATAGATTATTTGACAATACATGAAAGAGAATACTTAGAGTAGTAACTAGAATCATGATATAGTTATATAAAGGTTTTTGCTGTCTAACAAACCACCAACTATCTGTTCATTATTCTGTGGATTCAACTGGATGGCAGCTCTCTGCACACCTGGGTTTGCTATTCAACCTGGGTTCAGCTGATGATTTGTAGACTCACTCACTTGTCTGATGGTTAGCTGTTTGTCAGCAAGGAAAAGTAGGTATTTAGAAAAGTAGGTATTTGTAGGCCTTGGTTAGGCCCTTAAGAGCACCAAGAAAGATCCTTTCCTTCTATTACTTCTCTAATTAGCATGATGGTAGTCACAGGGTTCCCCAAGTATAGCAAAATAGGGTGAAGCCCAATATCAAAGCCCTCTTCAGTTCTCTGCTTGTATCATATTTTGTATTTTCCCAGTGAGGAGAGCAAGAACTAGAGCTAGGTCTAGAGCAGTGCATTGAACTGCTCAAGGCTTGGTTAACAAGGGAAACAATCATTGTGGCTATAGGTTTAAAACATGCATAAAATAGATCTTATAATTGTGTATATATAATGCAGAAGACAAGTTGCTGATGAAGGTGACAAGTTTCAGGAAGGAATAAGAGAATGAATAGGACAAGGAAATCTTAGAAGCCAGAGGGGTTCACGTTTTCCTCTGAGACTAAAAGAGATGAAACAATGAGTATGAAAGAGGAGTTGTTGCTATAAAAAGAAATAAGGACGTTCACTGCAGACTTATTGCATTCAGAAACGTATGATGTCTTTGTCATCTGAAATTTTACCTGTCAACTTCTCTTTATTATTTTTGGCACTCCCTGAAGCCTATCTTAGGCCTTAATTTGAACTGCAAACATTTCCTTCCATGTTTGTATCATCTTAGAAGACTCAAAGCCTTGAAAACATTTAAAAATAGATATACTAGACCAGGCACTAGAAGAGATACTTTGAGAAAGCCTTCTTGTTAATTCTCCACAAATTCCAGATCATCCTTAATTTATAAACAGTGCATTGCTATGTACACAATTGCTCTCCCAGTGAATAAACTGGTCAAGGAGGATCAAGCAAAGTGACAGACCCATTCTGATTTTACATCCTATAGAGATGGTCTTAGAGTCTATCACTTTTTCTTGGTACACATGAAGGTTTCATTTCCAAAAGAAGAGTTATAACAGAAACATTATTGTATTTTATTTATTTATCTATTTTTATTTTAGATACAGGTGGTACAAGTGTAGGGACTGGGCTTCTGGTGTATTCATTCCATAGTGAATATTGTACCTTATAGTTGGAACATTATTTTGAAATTATGTTTCTGAATTTTAAAGATATTGCTTTCACATTAAGTTAAAATATGTTAAAAAGTAATACGTGCATATATAAAAATTTGAATAATAAAATCTTGTTTAAATGAAAAGAATGCCATTGCCCAAAGAAAACTACTGTTAAAAGTTTATTTATCTTGCCTAAAATATGATTTTCTATGCATTTTCTGACATACATAGGCATACACAGAGACACATATGCCTTGTTTTAGTCCATTTTGTGCTGCTATAACATAATATCACAAATTGAGTAATTTATAATAAATAGAAATTTATCAGCTCACAGTTCTGAAGGCTGCAAGGGACTTCTAGCGATGTCATTCCATGATGAAAGAACAAAAAGAAGGCAAGAAAGATCAAGAAGGGGCTGAACTCATCCTTTTATAAGGATCCCACTCCTGCAACAATAACATTCATTCATTCATGAGGACAGAAGCTTCATGGCCTAATCACCTCTTAAAGGTTGAACTACTTAAAAGTATTGTATTGGGGATTAAGTTTTGAACACATGAACCTTGGGAAACATATTCAAACCATAGTGCCTCACATGAAAATTTTTAAACACAAGAAACTGGCATTAGTTTTGGGTTACCGTATATTCAGTGAGTATTTTTGTCTGAAGGCACTTTACAGGACCAAATTATATTTACTGGAAATTAGGTTTCTTAATTTTCCTTCCTCCCATTACCAAAGACATTATCTGGGACTGCATCCAAATAAATATTTTACTAAACACTCAGCTTAATTGGTGTTTCTCAATAATTTTGTTCATTTCTAAATAATTGCAAAATTACCTGAAGGTAGCTTACTATGTAAATATGGCAATAGAATTGAAATTATGGGGTCAAGAATCATGCTTTCAACCACAAACACATTTCTTTTTATTTAATAGACATTGAATTATGATCACGTAGCTAAGAATTGTGGCATTCAACAGTAATCAGTTCATTGACTGGTTACTGGTCATTTCATGTAGCTACATTTGTGGAACAAAATTCAGAGGCAAGGATATTGGAAAGGTAATTAGTGTATCGATTTCATGGTTGTCTTTAAGAAAAAATAAAGAAATAAGAACTCACAATGGGAAAAAAACTTAAGCAATTACTTTATTCATGAGGCAGGTTGAATTTTTCATACTGTTTTTTTTAAAAAGCAAACACAGTGATGCTCTTTTCAGAAGAATGGCTGGGGCCAGGCGTGGTGGCTCAAGCCTGTAATACCAGCACCTTGGGAAACTGAGGAGAAAGGATTGCTGAGCCCATGGGTTTGAGGCCAGCCTGGGCACCATAGTGAGAACTCTTATCTCCAATAAATCAAAAAATTAGCTAGGTTTGGCAGCACACACCTGTAGTTCCAGCTACCTGGAAGGATCACCAGAACCCAGCAGGTTGACACTGGGGTGGCAGTGAGCATGCCACTGCACTCCAACCCAGGTGATGGAGTGAGACTTCAACTCAAAAAAAAAAAGGCTGATCCCTGATTTAGGAAATTTAAGAACAGCTAAATCTGCCCTTAAAAACAATATTTTTATTTGATTTTATTTTTTAAATTGTGGGGTACAATTCAGGGTTAGGTATACAAATATTAATTACGCAGGTACACTTGTTGAGGTGTGCCCACCCCCCAGGCAGATCTCGACTACTGTCAATCCCACCTCCCAGTACCCTGCCCCCCCTGCAGATTCCTGCTACTGTTTTTCTTTTTGTTATAGTATTGCGGTAGTTATTCAAGGTTCACTTATGAGTTAGAACCTGCGATACTCAGATCTTTGTTTCTGTGAAAGATCACTCAGTACTATAAACTCTAATTCCATCCAGGTTGCTGTGAAGTTCATGATTTTGTTCTTCTTTATGGTTGCGTAATAGTCCATTGTGCATATGTACTGGGAATATACCCGGAATAACTCAAATCATAAAAGATATCTGCACACGTACATTTATCGCAGCATTGATCACAATAGCAAGAACATGGAAAAAACCGTGCTGCCCATCAAAAGAGGACTGGATAATAAATAAAAACAATATTAAAAAGAGGAAATGGTTGTTCACATTTTTAAAAGACCCTTTATGTTATCAGTGAATGATCATCAAATTCTTCTATATAACTAACTATTAAGCATGGTACAAACTTGTAAAAGTCAACCTCATATCATCTCAACAGCTTTGGAATAGATTTGTTTTCCTTCCCCAAATGAGTATATTGAATATGATGAAGGAGTATGAGCTCTCATGATCTTAAAATAATTATGGGATTATGGCAACTAAGTATGATTTCTTCATCAGAAAAAAGATGATAGTATAACAAGCTGGAAGAGATTTCACATATTCAATTTTTATTACTTTGCTGGTACATAGAAGTAGATACAAAATTGCCCTGAATAGTTAATAGCAAAAATATATTTTTCAATTTAGGAATAATCTATATGATATTTTTGTTCAACTATGTATGTTGGATTTGACTTGGATAAAAATTGTAATAGTTACTAAAAAATGCTTTTCCACATTTCCCTCTAAATATGAAAATTGTTAATAAGCAATGTTCATAATTTAAAAAAACCAACCTGGATTGGTCATTTAATATTTTGATTATAACTAGTATAAAATGTTTTGAGTTATTACAGTCTTCTGTTGTTCTATTGCCTTGTGGGCTCATCTTACAGAATTTGGAAAGAATAAAGGTCAGAAAGGAGAGGGTAACTGACTAAAAAATTTTACATACAGAAGGGTAGCTGCATCCTACAGATAAATTATATGCCATTTTATGTGCAAAGTATTATTTAACTATTCTAGTAGTATTACCTTAAAAGAATCAGTCAAAACTAACATGATAGTGCCTGATCTTTATATATTTTTATTATACATTTTATTGTGCTTTGCAGATATCATGCTTTTTGCAAATTGAAGATTGTTAATAACCCTGTGTTGAACAAGTCTGTTGGCAAAATTTTATCCAATAACATGTGCTTACTTCAGGTCTCTGTTTCACATTTTGTCAATTTTCACAATATTTTAAAATTTTTTATCATTATTATATCTGGTATGATGATCTCTGATGAATGGTCTTTGATGCTACTACTGTAATTTTGGGAGGACATCATGAACTGCACACATATAAGATGATGAACTTAATCAATGAATGTTGTGTATGTTTTGACTATTCCATGGACCAGCTGTTTCCCTGTCTGTCTCCTTCTCTGTGTGCCTCCCTATTTACTGAGAAGCTATAATATTGCAATTAAGTCACTTAATAAGACTACAATGGCTTTAACTGTTTAAGTGAAAAAAGAGTCACATGTTTCTCACTTTAAATAAAAAACTAGAAATGATTAAGCTTAGTGAGGAAAGCTTGTTGAAAGCTGAGCTAGACTGAAAATTAGACTTCTTATACCAGTCAAGTTGTGAATGCAAATAAAAAGTTCTTGAAGGAAAGTAAAAGTGCTATTCTAGTGAACACATGAATAACAAGAAAACAAAATAGCCTTATTACTAATAGTTTGAGTGGTCTAAACAGAAGATCAAACCAGCCGCAACATTTCCTTGAACAAAAGCCTAATCCAGAGTCGGACCCTAACCCTCTTCAATTCTGTGAAAGCTGAGAAAGGCAAGGAAGCTGCAGAGGGGAAGTTGGAAGCTAACAGAGGTTAGTGCGTGAAGTTTAAGGCAAGAAGCCATAAAAGTGCAAGGTGAAGCAGGAAGTGCTGATACAGAAGTTGCAGCAAGTAACCTAGAAGATCTACCAGAGATAGTTAATGAAGGTGACTACACTAAACAACAGATTTCAAATGTACAGTTGACCTTTGAACCACATGGGTTTGGACGGTGCGGGTCCACTTACCTAAGGAGTTCCTTCTGCTTCTGCCACCCCCAAGACAACAAGAGCAACTCCTCCTCTTCCTTCTCCTTCTCGGCCTACTCAATGAGAGGATGACAAGGATGAAGACCTTTATGATGATCCAGTTCCACTTAATGAATAGTAAATATATTTTTTCTTATAATTTTCATGATAGTATACTTTTTCTCAAGCTTACTTGACTGCAAGAATACAGTATATAATACATATTATACACAAAATATGTATTAATCTGCTATTTATGTTATCAGTAAAGCTTCTGGTTAACAGTAGATTATTAGCAGTTAAGATTTTAGGGAGTCAAAAGTTATATATGGATTTCTTAATGCACAGAGGTTGGTCACCTTTACACCTACATTTTTCAAAGATCAGCCTTCTATTGGCAGAAGATACCATGTAGGACTCTCATAGCTAGAGAGGAAAAGTCAATGCCTGGCTTCAAATTAAAAAAAAAACCTAGGCTGACTCTTTTTTAGTTGAAGTCAATGATCATTTGCTATTCTGAAAGCACTTAAATATACTAAATCTACTCTGCCTGTTCTCTATAAATGGAACAACAAAGCTTAGGATGACAGCTCATCTGTTTACAGGATGATTTACTGAGTACTTTGGCTTACAGTTGACATGTACTGCTCAGAAAAAGATTCCTTTCAAAATATTGCTTCTCGTTGGCAATGCACCCAGTCACTCAAGAGCTCTGATGGAGATGTACAAGAAGATTTATGTTGTCTTCATGCCTGCCAACACAACAATTATTCTGCAGTCCGTGGATCAAGGAGTAATTGTGATATTCAAGTTTTAATATTTAAGAAATACGTTTTATAAGGTCGTAGTGATTTCTGTGATGGATCTGGGCAAAGTAAATTGAAAGCCTTCTGAAAAGGATTCACCATTCTAGATGTCATTAGGAACATTTGTGATTCATGGGAGGTCAAAATATCAACATTAACAGAAATTTGGAAGAAGCAGATTTCAACTCTCATGGATTAATTTGAGAGTTTCAGTGGTGAAAGTGCCTGCATACATAGAAATAGCAAGAGAACTAGAATTAGAAGTAGAGCCTGAAGATGCTATCGAATTGCTGCAATCCCACAATAAAATTTGAATGAACGATGAGTTGTTTCTTATGGATGAGCAATGAAAGTGGTTTCTTGAGATGGAATCTACTCCTGGTAAAGATACTGTGAACATTGCTGAAACTACAAGAAAGAACTTAAACAGTTGATAAAGCAGTGGTAGGATGTAAGAAGTTCTAATGTAGGGGCAAAATGCTGTCAAACAGCATCACTGGGTAAAGAGAAAACTTTCATGAAAGGAAGAGTCAATCAATGTGACAAATTCCATTGTTGCCTTATTTTAAGAAATTGCCACAGCCACACCAACCTTCAGCAAACACCACCTTGATTACTCAGCAGCACTGATCCAGAACCATCTAGAATGATAAATCTTTTTCAGAAGTTTTTCAATTTAATTTGCATAAGTACTACATTGAGGCGAGACCCTCACCAGCAAAAATATTATGTCTCACTGAAGGTTTAGATGATTGTTGTCATTTTTTAGCAATGAGATACTTTAGAGTTAAGGTATATATGTTACTTTTTACATATAATACTATCACACACTTTGTAGATGACAGTGTATTGTAAAAGTTAATTGCATATGCATTGGGAAACCAAAAATTTCATATAACTCACTTTATTGCAATATTTGCTTTATTGTGGTTGTCTGTAATTGAACTTGCAATATTTTTGAGACTTGTTTGTTGAAAATCAAGAGATATTTGAAATAGTTGAAAGAAAGTAACACTAAAACAGAATGCCTATGGTAACAATTAAGATGAATGACAGAACTCCACATGTCAGAGTTTTTTATCTCTAATTAGGGTCATAGAATCTTTCTCAGTGTCTCCACTCAGGCTTTTTTCCTTATCCAGTACTTGAAAATCTAAGAGTAAGAAACAAACATACAAGATCAACTTTCACAGTCTATACTTCTATGACAATTATTTTCTTGTAAAATTTACAACTTCTGTAAAGAATCAAAAATAGGTGAACATTAGCATCATGAATATCTAGCATCATTCAAGACTAGATGTTAACAGCTATGAAAACTTACTCAAAGGATAATATGGGAGAACATAAGAGTTTTACACTCAGACAATATCCCAATTCCATTCATTTATAAATAGCACACTAGAGTATGGTTATAATAATTAGTATTAGTTGAGTGCCTGTTGTGTCTTAGAACAATTATTTGAATGTGCTGAGTATAATTCTTTCAACTGCAAAATAGAGATAATACCTAACTCACACCTTTGATGTGAATGTGCTTACATTAAGTACCTGATACACACTAGAGCTCACTGAAGTTCATTTCCTCCTGTTTTTATTTTAAAATGATATAACAGCTTATCAATACATGTTTATTTATTCTAGCTACATATTCAATGTAAAGTAATATTCTTATAATTTAGATTTTGACATTTAATTTAGGCATAGAAGGCTAGAACCCCTCCCTCTCTCCCTCCCTCCCTTCCTTCCATCCATCCTTCCTTCCTTCCTCCCTTCCTTTCTCTTTTATCTCTTTCGTCCCTTTAAAGTTATTATTTCCACTATCTAAATTACCTTACATCATAGTCAAAAAGGTATAAGAAACCATTTTATATATAACTATAAGCTTTTAAAAATAATCTGTTTTACCTTAACATTAATTCGTTTAAGTACCTCATATGTAACAAGTACTAGATCAGCTCATGAGGCTAAAAGATTAAACTAAGATTTACATCTTTAAGAAGTTTAGGGTTCAGTGATAAAGTCTGGAAACCATCTACCACAACATACTGTGGTAAGAAGATTAGGATTATGCACAGCATGTAAAGGAAACAGGGCATGAGAAGGAGTATGAGGTGGCAATGAATGTCTAATGACACGGGGAAGAGTGATCAAAGAAGCCTTCTTCTTAAAGGAGGAGAAATTTGAGATAAGTTTTGCCAAATAAACATCAGTAAGTTAAATCAAGAAAAAGAAAAGAGATAGTTGAGGAAGTGTGAACAGTGTTTGTGAAAACATGGGAGTGTGCAGCAACAAGATACTTCTTCCAGAAAGATTTCCGTGGAAGACTGTATTTTTAAAAATTTCTGTCACAGTGTTTCCAGATCCACATGTTTTTCACAACCTTACCTTTCCCCATCAAGAAGTGGAGTCTATGTTCTCTCTTTATTAATGAGGAAACTGCCTCATTAATAAAGTATGACAGACCTGACACTATGTGACTTCTGAGTCTACATCATGAAAGGAGATGCATCTTCCTCCATTTCTCTTTTGATGCAAGTGTTTTTGGAGTCCTAAGCCACCATGTAAGACATTCAGCCTCTGTGAAGCTTCCATGATGCTGCAAACAAGTAGTGTTGGGGGAGAGCCACGAGGAACTCCCAGTTGGTCCAACTCCAAGCTGCTCAGGACTTCCCATTCCCAACACTTGAGTGTTTGAAATGACATCCAACCATAGGCACTGAAATAACTAAAACTTCATGAGAAATCCAGAACAGAAACTACATACCTGAGTCAGTCAACTTTGGGGGGCCAGCCCCTGAAAAGAGATTTAGGAGGTCCCTTGGAAGGTGTGATGGCATCGGTGATTATTTCTGGAGGGATAGATATTAAAAGAAAGAAAGATGGAGGGATAGATATAAAGAGAAAGAAAGAGAAAGAAAGTGGACATCTGTTCATTGAATTGAGCAGAAGCCGTTTATTGGGGGTTTACAGCATGTATTTATCCCAAATTTTACACAGGCAGTCTTACAAGTCTTCCATGTGAACACAAGCCAGGTGCAGGAGGGGTGCCCCCCCACCCACCAGGTATGTTTCCTCAGGCATGAGGAAGAACAATCTCAATTAAATCACAAAACTTCTACATGAACACAAAGCCAGGTGAATGAGGGGCATCCCTCACCCACCAGGTGTTTCCCAGAGTAAGAGGAAGGGCAATCCCAATTAAATCACAAGACATTTACATGAACATAGAGCCAGGTGGATGAGAAGGGCATTCCCCACCCACCAGGTGTTTCCCCAAGCATGAGGAATGAGGATCCCAAAACTATCTCACTGTTCCTCATGCTTTGTTAATATTTCTCAAAAGCAATACAACCATTATAATATCATAATATTCTAATAATCAATAACTTTTAAAACCTATGCATACGCAACACCTAATAACCAACCTAAAACTCAATTCCTCTCTATTTTACGCTAATTCTACCTACACTATAGAAACTCTTAATTATAGCCCAAACCAATTCCTTAGGAATGTGGTCCAGCCCAAAGTTTGTGCTGGGCCGTTTCTGGTAGCTCTAGATATTTATCTATATTATTAAGGTTGAAACAGCACTTTGTATGTATATACTAATTTCTACAAATATACTATTAAATCTTAAAAGAAGCTTGTACCATATTAAAGGCTCCCAAATGTGACCTGAGTTTGAATTATGTTAAGTTTAAAGCTGAAACCGCAGTCTGTGAGAAACGGGAACAATGGACTCCTAAAGTAAGACATGCCTGTCATACTCTCAGAAATTCATGCTTAGATCAGCAAAGTCCCTGCTAGTGAAACATGCCAAAACAGCAAAGAGAGGGAAGAGGGAATGGGCCTTCAGCTCCTGAACTCATCCTAGCGGTCTCAGGGTCCGCAGCCTGCCTGGATCCCTAATGCTCAGGCAGGCCTCCACGGTCAGCTCCCAACAGTCAATGATACTCAGAGCCATGATTTAGTATTCAGTAGTAGGTAACTAATATAATTTACTTGGTTAACTTTCCCTCTTGTGTCTAGATTAATAATACTTTGTAACCTTATATTTATTTTACAGAATTCTTTACTAGTCCATAATTACCAGGATGGCAGGTCCCTATATCATCACAGCTGCCTAGCACAATGCTTTGTACATGGTATGTGTTCAATATATACATATTTAACTAATGTTTAAATGAATGAAATATCATTACATGTTTAGAGAGTGAGAGGGGAAGGAGCAATGGGACATGAACCCAGCAAGACAGGTAGGAGAAAATTGTGAGCATCACTGTGTACTAGGATGAACCATTATAATTTTTTGGAAATTACAAGGGCCCATAGAATAATTTAGGCAGTGGAGTGCATAATTAGATTTATACTTAGGAAGGTCACAGTAGTAGTAGTATGGGGGATGGAATAAACTCAAAATAAGGAATCCAGACAGGCTATAAGTGGAAAGTCTGATTTAAAGGAATGGTAATGAGATTTCAAAAATATAAGGTGGATCCTGGAATATTGAGAATAGAAAATTTACATAATATATTTAATGGCGATCTTCTGCCACATGGGCTTTCATTTATAGTAAAAAAAAAAAAAAGAAAGAAAAGAAAAGTTAATTACATCTTTTACCTATGCCCCTTTAGAGTAACTTTTTAAAATTTCTTTTATGATTTTGCATTGTCTTCATAATTACTGATTATTTCTGACAGATAGAAATCAGTCCCAGTAGGACCATATCCCAGAGATAAGTAACTGTGACTTATGTGTTCATTTCTTGTGATCTTGAGCAGTTAATAGACTTGGCTAACTCACCATTGCAATCTTTTGGGAAATGAACTTCTAAGTTACTCACATCTCCTCTGAATGAAAAAATCCTCCTTGAAAAATATGTTTTCAATCACATAAATCATTGTTATTATTTGCAACTCTGAATCTTCAATATTAAAAGAGTATCTGTTTTCTACTAGATCCATGAACCATGAAATATTCATTACTGTGCCATATTGCCAGTTGCTTTGAATGATCAATTCCATTGCATAAGTATGTGTGGGGATGTGGTCAGCAGAAAGGAAGATGAGATGATGATGATCTTTGAAAAAGAAGAATAATGCTTGGATACAAGAAGACCAGAACAGACCCTAAAAGGAAGAGGAAGTAAGAATCCAGTACTAAAATTAAGATAGGTGGACCTAACAACTAGATTAAGCTAAAGGATCAATCCACAGTATTAGAGGGATGGATCAGACACTTAGTCCATTTCTTACTCTATTAGTTCTATTGTCTTAGTCCATTTCTGCTACTACAACAACATACCACAGACTGAGCAGCTTATAAACAACAAAAATTTATTTCTCACAGTTCTGGATGCTGGGAAGTTCAAGATCAAGGTGCCAGAAGATTTGGTCTCTGAGTCTATTCCTCATAAACAATACCGTCTCAATGAGTTCTCACACTCTTTAGTCTTTTTCTTTAAGGTCACTAATCCTATTCACGAGGGCTCCACCACCATGACCTAATCACCTCCCAAAGGCCACATTCACTAATATCATCACCTTGAAGGTTAGGATTTTAGCATATGAATTATGAAGGGACATAAACATTCAGACCATAGCATTTATCCAATATATATTATCTTTTCTATTAGATTAGAATCCCAATTTTTTAGGCAATATGCCCAGCAAAAAGAATTACATTTCCCAGCTTCTCTTTTAGCTAAGAATGGCTGTGTGACATAGTTAAGACATAATTGAACGCTGCTGGATGGACTTCTAGAAAAAAACTTGTAAAGCGTAGATTCAATTGCCCTATATCATTTGGAGAGAAAAAGAGATAAAGAGATTTCAAGAAATTGGCTTTCACAATTCTGGGATCTGGCAAAGGCAGGCCAGCAGACGGGAATCTTAGGCAGATTTTCTAAGCTGGAGTCTTAAGGCAGACTTCCTTTTTCTTTGAGAAATACATCTTTGTTCTTAAGGTCTTCAACTGATTGGATGAAGCCTATGCGTTTTATAGTGGGTAATCTACTTAAAGTCAGCTGCTTTTAAATGCTAATCATATATTTTAAAAGACCTTCATAGCAACATTTAGATTACTGTTTGACTAAACAACTGGGAATCATAGCCTAGCCAAGTTTACACATAAAATTAAACATTACACTCTAAATTATTTGAAACACTGTTTAGTTGGGGTCTATTACATCCACAAGTGCAGAATCTGTAATTGCTATGGGCAAAAGAAAGAAATCACAGCTGTAAGCATCAGTGATTTTAGATGTTAAGCATGGAGTATGAGCAGGAATGCGAATTGGAAAAAGGGAGGACATTGATTAATAAATAATACTATCTGCTTTATCTTAGCTTTTGCTCACATCAGCTGATGTTCACTTTTTAGGTCTGAATCTAAGTTTGTAATCTCCTGATACATCAGGCAGACAATGCAATAATCGTTCTCCCTCTTTCCCTATTCATTACAATGTGAATATTATAATGATATTGATTAGTCAAAATGCATTGACAAATTGAGTTAACCATTCGAATATATATGAATAAGAAATGAGAAAATTTGGCATTCTCTAAACTAAGTGCAATTTCTCTTGAAAGACTACTATTCCTCTCCTCAAGCTGCAGAATCACAATCTGATGTTGTATTTTAATTTCTTAATGAGATATGACTTGCAGCATCAGCTCCTAGATAATTTAGATATATTTAGATTGCTCATCTTTTGTTTGGGGTAAATCAAATGGGATTCTTTTGCAGGGCAACCTACCCCAGCATTTAGATATAGGATTCCTTGGGCGAGTATTTCAGCATCTTTGGGGTTTAGTTTCCTGCCTGTAAAATAAGGTATTCAGCTTGGGCAATCTCTAAATTCACTTCCACTACAAAATGGTATGATTGTATGGCATTTTCTTATTCTCTGAAAATAGTAATTTATGTCTTCTATTTTTCTTGATCAGTTAGGTTAGAGATTTATCAAATATATTGATCTTTTTGAAGAACAAACCTTTAATTGTATTGATTTTCTCTATTATTTTTCTGTTCTCCTGTTTTGCATGCCACTTTGATCTTATCTTTTTAAAATTTATTTTCTTTATCTCCCTTTGAGTTTAATTTGCAATTCATTTTCTTGTTTTAATTAGTTAGAAATGCAATTACTGAATTAAAACCTTTCTTCTTTTCTGATATGAGCATTTAATACTAGACATTTTATTTTATGCATTCCTTAAACAAGATCCCTCAAAATTTGATCTTGTCTTGTCATTTGCATTCAGTTCAAATTAAAATTAAAAATTTAATTTACCTGCATTTTTATAATTTCCTGCACTATTTACTTCTTCGTGTAGACACATATATATTTCCATTTGGTATCACCTCTTCTAAAATTTATATTTACCATATATTTTCTGAAAATACATTCCTCTAACTTTTTTTTTGTCTCAAGAAAATCTTCACCTTTATTTTTTTCCAGTTTTATTGAGGTATAATTGACAATTGAAAATTATGTATTTTAAGATGTACACTGGATGACTTGACATACATTGTGAAATGATTACAACAATTAAATTAATTAATTAACCTGTCATCACATGTAGTTCTGATTTGTGGGAGGGGGTAAGAACACTCAAGATCTACTTTCTTAGAAAATTTAAAGTAGACAATATAGTACCATTAACTGTAATCATAATGCTGTACACTCTATTCCTAAAACTTAAACTTCTTATAAATGAAAGTTTGTACCCTTTGACCAACAGCTCCCCATTTTCTCCACCTGCTGACCCCTAGTAACTACCTTTTTAATCTCTGCTTAATGATTTCAACTTTCTAAAATTCCACATATAAGTGAGATTATGCAGTGTTTGCCTTTCTGTGCATGGCTTATTACATTTACTGTGATGTTATTAAAATTCATACATGTTGTCACAAATGGCAAGATTTCTTTCTTCTTTATGGTCAACTATTATATATATGGTGTTACTTTATTCAAGTATCCCAATGACAGACACTTAGGTCATTTCCGTATTTTAGTTATTATGAACAATGCTTCAATAAACATGAGAGAACAGGTATCTTTAAAGGTGCTGATTTCATTTCTTTTGAGCAAATACTCAGGAGTGGAATTGCTGAAGCACATGGTTGTTTTGTTTTTTATGAAACTTATAGTGTTTTCTATAATGGTTTTACCAAGATGCATACCACTAACAGTGTACAAAGATTCTTTTTTTCTCTACATCCTCACCAACATTTGTAATCTTTTTTAAAATAACATCCATTTTAGCAGGTGTATGGTGATATCTCATTGTGGTTTTGATTTGAGTTTCTCTGATGTTCAGTGATGTCAAACAGTTTTCCAAATAACTCTTGGTCATTTATATGCCTTCTTCTGAAAAATATCTACTCATCTTTTCCCATTTAAAAAATTTTTAGATTCAAGGGTACATGTACAGTTTTGTTACATAGGCATAATATGTGGTGGTGAGGTTTGGGTGTCTATTGATCCCATAACACTGGTGGTGAGCATAGTACCTGATGGGTAGTTTTGTAACCCTTTCCTCTTCTCTCTCTCTCTGCTTAATGTGTCCTCAGTGTCTGTTTTTTTCATGCCAATGCCTGTGTGTGCCCAGCGTTTAGCTCCTACATATACATGAGCATGTGCAGTATTTGGTTTTCTGTTTCTGGGATAATTCACTTAGAAAATGACCCTGAGCTACATCCATGCTGCTGCAAATGATATTTTATTTCATTATTTTTATGTTTTGCTTAATTTTTAATACATTTTATTGAGTCATATGAGCTCCTAATATATTTGGGATATTAACCCCTTATCAGATATATGACTTGTAAAGTTTTTCTCCCATTCCATCGATTGCCTTTTCAGCTTTCTGACCATTTCTTTTGCTTTTTAGTTTGATGTATCCCACATTTTTATTGCTGCTTTTATTGTCTGTGCTTTTGGTGTAATCGTTAAGAAAACATTGCCAAGACCAATACCAAAAACTTTATATTATATTTTCTTCTAGAATTTTTACAATCTCAGGTCTTACATTTAAGTCTCTAATCCATTTTGAGTTAACTTTTGTAAATAATACAGGATAAGGGTTCAATTTTATCGTTCTGTGTACAAATATCTAGTTTTCTCAACACCATTTGTTGAAGAGACTATCATTCCCTATTGTATATTCTTGGTACTTTTGTCAAAAATTAGTTGACTGTACATGCATGGATTTATTTCTGGGTTCTCTGTTTTTTTTCATTGGTTTCTGTGTCTGTTTTTATGCCAGTATCATACTGTTTTAAATACTAAAACTCTATAATTTGAAATCAGGAAGCATAACTCTTCTAGTTTTGTTGTTTCTCAAAATTGCTTTGACTTTCCAGTGTCATCTGTGATTTCACATTAATTTTAGAATTTTTTTCACTTCTGTGAAAAATTAGACTGAGATTTTTGAATCTGCAGATTACCTTAGGTAGTATGGAAATTCTTCTAATCTATAATCATGGACTATCTTTCTATGAATTTGTATCTTCTACAGTTTATTTTACTATTGTCATAGTTTTTAGGGTACAGATCTTTCACCTCTTTGGTTAAATTTATTGCTAAATATTTTATTCTTTTTGATGCTATTTTAAATGTTATTGTTTTCTTGGTTTCTTTTTTAGTTTGTTATTAATCTGTAGAAATACAACTGATACTTGTGTACTGATTTTGTATCCTGCAACTTTACTCAATTAGTTTATTAGTTCTTACAGTTTGTAATGGAGTCTTTATATATATATATATATATAGTTATGTCAAATGCAGAGACAGTGTCCTGCCAAAACTGTCTGACTTTGTCTTGGGTTTCACCAGAGTTTTCCAATCTCCTATTTGAGTGCCAAACTTTCCATGTAGGCACTTTTATCAGTGGATGGCAGTCAAATTCTTACTGCTGTTGGGGAGATATTAGTCGGGAACCTCCTGCCAACTAGCTGATGTAATTCTAACTCACTTTCATTTTCTGATATTGTTATTGTGCATAGAATTCTTGGTTGGTAGAGTTTTACATTAAGTACTTTAAAGATATCAGTTATTTGGATATTTTCTGATGAAAAATCTGCTGTCATTCTTATGTTTGACCTGTTATACATACTGTTTTTCTTTCTTCTGGATGACTTCAATTTTTTTTCAGTTTTTGTTTTGCTTTTCAGCAGTTTGATTTTGATGCACTTAGGTGTATTTTTATTTGTATTCATCCTTCTTGGGATTCTCTGAACCTCTTGGATTTGTTGTCTTTTGTTAAGCTTTGGGAAATTATCAATTATTATATTTTCAAATTTATTTCCTTCTCTTATCTCTTTTGAGACCCCAATTTCATGTATAGTATACTGTTTTTTTGTTTGTTTCCTGTAGTTGTTGAATGCAATGCTATTTCTCTTCTTTTTTTATTTCCCTGTATGCCTCTGTTTGGTTACTTTCTCTTAGCTTTTATTACTTTCTGTTAAAAAATTAAACCCTTTATTAAGGAATAACTTAACATTTACATAACAATTACAAATATGGTACAGAATTTTCACATATATTTAACCCAGGTTCCGCAACTGTTACCATCTCACACAACCAGGGTAACTTTGTCACAATTTAGCAATTAATAATGAAATAACATAATTAGCTAAACTACAAACTTTAATTAGATTTCAATAATTTTTCACTAACATTTTTGTACTGTCTGGGATCCAATCTATGATACTACATTGCATTTAGTCATCATGCCACCTTAGTCTACTCAGGTCTATGATGTATTATCAGTCTTTCTTTATTTCTCATCACCTTGATATTTTTGAAGAATATTGATCAAACATTTTGTACAATACACTTCAACTTAGGTTTAAATTCTTCTCTTGATTAGACTGAGGTTATAGTTTTTTGTAAAGAATACCACAGAGTTGACATGCTCTTCTCATTGAATCATATAAGGAAGTACATGATGCCCACATGATATCACTTATGATGTTATTCTTGATTACATGGTTAAGGTGGTATCTTCTAGCTTTCTCCAACACAAAGTTAGTAGTCTTTTCCCCTTTTCTATTGTTTGGAAGCAAGTTTCTAAGTCCAGCCATGATCAAGGAGAGAGGAGAAATAGTTACTTCATTTTTTAGAATTATTTTGTAAAGAATCTTTTTCCTGGCCGGGATCGGTGGCTCAGCCTGTAATTCTAGCACTTTGGGAGGCCGAGACGAGTGGATTGCCTGAGCCCACGGGTTCGAGATCCTCCCAGACAACTTGGCAAGACTTCATCTCTACACTAAATAAAAAATTAGCTGGGTGTGGTAGCGCGCACCTGTATTTCCGGCTACTTGGAAGGCTGAGGCGAAGGATCACCAGAGCACAGCTGGTCGAGGCTGTGGTGGCCGGGAGTGTGCCACTGCACTCCAGTCTGGGCAACAGAGTGAGACTCCAACTCAAAAAAAAAAAAAAAAAAAGGATATTTTTCCATTCTTCATTTAATTATTATTCAATGGGTTTTTATGTAAGTGTGGTTTCATGGTTATTTATTTTTTCCTTGCGTTATAATCCAGTCATTGATTTGGTTGTTCAAATTGTCCCAGCTTCAGCCATTGGGTGTTTTTTTAAGTGACTCTTGTGTTCTTTGGACATGTCCC
Organism: Carlito syrichta; assembly: GCF_000164805.1. Classification (NCBI taxonomy): domain Eukaryota; kingdom Metazoa; phylum Chordata; class Mammalia; order Primates; family Tarsiidae; genus Carlito; species Carlito syrichta. The sequence goes on from NW_007023522.1 coordinate 161,359, forward strand.
CATTGTTTCTATTTTATTGCCATCTTATATTTATTTTAAATAATAGTATTTAATATTTAAATACTATTATCTTTATATCTGACATTGCAAGATGCTTCAGGTACATCTGGGATTTTGTTTTCTCACACTTTACAACCAGGCATTTTCCCCAAGAAACCCTGTTGTGTTTTTGGTTTGTTTGTTTGCTTTATTATACATTGGAGAATGGTATTTAGAAACGTTGATCTGGGTTTGGACACTATTTTTTATTTATCTTCAAGTTCACTGTTCTTAACTCTATTGATGACCCAATGGAAAGAGCTCTTTCTTTCTCATACTGGGTTTTTACTAACATTTCAATTGAATGTCTTTTACAATTTTAAACTTTGCTGAAATTCATTATATATTTATACATCTTTTCCATTATATTCTTTAGCTTATTAATGATAATGTAAAATAGTGACATATTTTCAAGTCCCTTTCTCATGCATCCAGCATCTGAAACACCTTTGGATATGATTCTGTTGGTTATTTTTATCTCTCGACAAGGACCTTTCATTTTTCCCGCTTTTGACTTGTTGACTGTTTTAGCTCTTGACACTAAAACATTTTTCTTAGTTTCTTTGTGTTTGTGTTACTTTGATTATACGTCAGACATTGTGCATAAAAGAATAATAGAGATTTTGGTAAATAATATTTATACCTGGAAATTGCCATGCCTCTTTTTCTGTTAAATTGTTAGTGTGGAGAGTTGAGTTTATCTTAAAGTAGCTGAGTTGTTTCCAGTTTTGCTATTGCCATATCTGCCTTCAGTGTACCTTCGCCTTCAAATTCCTGCAGTGGAGCATTGTTTCTTTGTGTTTAGTGAATTGCCTGGAGTACTGTAGGATTTTTCTCAGTGTTCTTCCTCCATCCTTAGCTTTCAGCTGGATCTGCATGCTTATAACTCAGATGAATGCTTTTCTGTATACTGATGCCTCTTCACTAGTGGTAGGCTGTTACAGAACGCACACGTATGTGTACAAAGGGCATCACTCTTTCTGCTGCTCCAGCTTCAGTCTTATGCAGGCCTTGTGTAACACAACCTCAGATATAAATTTTCCTCAGTTTTCGAGTCCTTTCCCAGTTGCACACTATCATATTCTCTCACTCAGTGAAACATCTATAATGCACTGTAAATCAGCAATGTATCAGTGAGAGATCTTGAGCATTAACGAGTTTCCTGCCTTTCTCTCAGCACAGGGAAACCACTGTTTTCTATCAGTGCAACATTTTCCTCATAAGCAAATTTCTTATTCCTCCTCCAGTGACAGGTTTTTTTTAATAGGGTCAGTGTAGGGTTGGAAGAGTGGATTTTCTATTCTTTACCCATCAGCAGCCAACTTTTGCCCACAATGGAGTTGGTGAGAAAATTTTCTTCCTCTTCCTCATTGGCAGGTGGCTTTTCCTATCAAATCATGATCAAGTTCCAGATATGGGCAGCTTCCGTGCCCTTTTCCATCAGCATAGGCTCTTTGTGTCATATCAGAGAAGAGTTCTAGGTGTGGGCATGTTTCTTCAGGCCTTGTGTCTATGGTTAAGTAATAGCTGATCATCATCTTACACACATGCAAGTCCTGGTGCACAGGTAAGATTTCTCAGATACTTTTGCTTGACCTTCAAACACTGACATGCTCTGTCTGCTGATTCCACTAAAAGGGTGTCTTAGATCTGCCTGAGCACAACCATTCTTGTGAGCACTGGGGGAAGTTCACAGAAAAGAATTTTCAAGTGAGTGTGAACTCACATTGTGTATGTCATTCTTAATGTTTCTAGATTGTCACTCTAACACACCAGTGGCATTTAATAATTCATTAAAATTTAATTTGTCTTTTTCTTGTCTGTTTTAATTACCAGCTTTGATATATCTTATTCCCATATTCTGTCTAAAATAATTTTTGTGTTCCCAACTTTCTTCAGAAGGACTTTTCACTCTTTAAAATTAAGTTCATCTTGTTGTCTTGCAACCTTAGCTTTCCAAGAGGCTAATAAAATCTATGATGTTGTAAATTTTCTATTTTTTCTCATTGTTGAAATGGGACAAGTATTCTTTCATGGATTTCTACATCAAAAACTGAAGCAGAAGTCTTAATGTTTCTTTATTATCAAGAAGCTAAACACATTTCCCTAACCAAGAGCTCTAGGTAGGGATTGAATAGTAAGGACAAAGTGATGAAAGTTGTTAACTGGAAAGGATAAATCTGCATAGGTCTATACCTTCTGTCTGAGAAAAATTCTGAAAAGAAAGTGGTTGCCCCAGGCATTAATTAGGAATACATCTCATACATCTCATCATCACAGTGCATCCTCCATTGGGAGCCTGAGGATTTTTATATGCTAATGCATTTGAAATTGAGATCAGGGCTGTAACTTGTAGGCAAATTCTCAGAGATGCTTTAACATATTCCTGTTTACATATAGAGATTATTAGTTATTGTATTATTTCATTTTTAAAATATTTATTGAGCACATACTATACGCCAGGAAGTCTTCCTGACTGTAAAGATTGAGTAGTGAATAAAACACAGAATGAATTACGTTATCTGCATTGCAACAAGTAATAGAAAGTTGAAAAACACAAACATGCTGATTATTTGGCTTCATGTAGATGAAAAATCCAGTTATTTTTATCCAATTTGGCCAGCTTGAGCTATTATTTTTTGTGTATTACTCAGGCAAATTAATTGTGAGTTTTTCCAATCACTGAAAGGATTTTTTTGCCTTTTTATATACCCAGTGACAAGACGATTTTCTCAAGTAGAACTCAGCAATTTTCTCTTTGTTAGGATGTATGCCAATTCAATATGCAGATAACTTACTCTGAAATGTTTAATTATACTCAGTTGGGCAAATCCCAGTAACATGAAAATGTTTTATTTGGAAATATGGCTTGTGTATCTTTATCCAGATTAACTCTAAATCTTCTAAAATCAATGAGACAAGAGGTACTTACAAATCTAGAATGTAAAAGAAATAGTTTAGATTCAACACAGCATTTAATAAGTGAAAAGGATGCCTAAGTTTAATTGCCTGAATAAAAATTGGATACTCTAAATATGCATGTAAGAAAATTTCTCATGTACCCCATAAATTTGGACAAATAAAAAATTAAATTAAATTAAAATCAATTATTTTAAGAAAATTTCTTTTTATATGTGTAAGGCATTGAGGTTTTGGTGCTTGTTATGTTCTATCAAATGCTGGCACTCCACATTTTACCAATAAAAGCTGTATTGCTCACCAAAGTAAGGGAGATCACCAACTTGAAAGAATTTTTGCCTTGTCTCAGAAAGGGAAGAAAGAGGTTGAATATTTTTGTTGAGAACTGTGAGTTTAGTTTAGGAAGTTTTTTCAATGTGGTGACTTGATTAGGATTAAGTAAGAATTGTTATATGTTAGCTTCACATTGGGGATATAGCAGGTGAGGGCATATCTGTTAATATTTTCTATTGAAGAGTTGGTTGGCCTTTTGGGAAGTGCCTGCAGTGAACAATAAAATTATTTGCCTAGACAAGAATCTCCTAGAATAATTCAGTTATACTAATGTAGACAACTGAATAGTAAAATCATGTCAGTGGTTTTCAACTGTGGCTGTTCTGCCTCTCTGAAGATATTTAGCAAATTCAGGAGACATTTCAGCTGTCACAACCTGGGGAGTAGGGTACAACTGGCATCTAGTAAAGAAATGCCACCCAGAAATATGGCTAAACACCACAGAATGCAGAAGACAACCTCCACAACAAAAAATTATCCAGGCCAATTTGTCAATAGTGTTGAAGCTGAGAAACCTTGGTGTGGACAAGACGTCTATAAAGAGCCAGATAGCAAAATTTTTTAGACTATTAGGCTAGTCAGTCACTGTTACAACTTTTCAACTTTACTGTTAACACACACACACACACACACACACAACAAAGATAATTCAAAAACAAATGGGCATGACTGTATTTCAAATTTCTTTTACAAAAAAAAATAAGCAATGAGCAAGATTTGGCCCATGGACCACAGTTTGTCAACTTCTAATGGAAACAGTAAGCTGCATAAGGAGTGATGGTTTCAGTTCTTAGCATACACATGTATGGGTTGATGGTTCCAATTCTTAGCATAGCGTATTGAATCTTAAATAGAAACAAAAAATATTTTTTTAAAAATAGGTAAAAGAAGAGATAAATATGGAATGCCATATAAAAATCCCAGACCTTCCTTTAAAAATTCTGGACATTTTTATGGAATTGTTTTCTTCTGTGCTATCTAAACTACATCAAAAAAGATAATCTCATTGTTAGATCAGTAATTTTCCAGGATAACCTAATGGAGCTAAAACTATTCTTTAGTTGCATTTTATCTATATTTTCAAGCTCATCTAATGTCTAGAAAGTAGTGACATGCAACAAAAAAATGATAGTATTTTTTCTTTGAAAACACAAAAAATGAAAGATGACCACCGTGGAGCAGCAAACCAGTGCCTCTCTTGCTGAGTGACGCAGTGAGTAGGGACCCATCCGCTGATAGACAGAGACACCCTGAACAGTTTGGGGTTGATGAAGCACTCTGTGCCCAGCCAAGGTCTCTTTGAATACATAGAAACCGATAAGTGATGGCAGATACTGGCACCTAGGCTCCCAATCCCCCGCGGAGCAACTGGCTGTCACAAGAACTGAAACTCTACTTGGTGAACGAGATGGGGTGAGTGATCCTAAGATGCTTTGGGTCAATTCCCTCCTCCCCGCTGTGCATGAGTCATTTGTTCCAAGCAGGAGGAGTCCTGGTCAGGACACAGACCCCAAGTGGAACAAGGAACAAAACCCAGGCTCGGACAGCCATTGAGAGCACACTTTTGCCAGTAGAGCATAGAAAGGATCAACAAGACAAAAAGCCAGTTTTTTGAAAGGATAAATAAGATTTACTGACCCCTGGCCAGATTGACTGAAAAAATAAGAGAGAAGTACAAATACACAAAATTAGAAACGCAAAAGACAAAGTCACAACTGACACTGAAGAAATTCAAATGTTATCAGAGATTGCAATGAACACCTGTATGTAAATAAACTAGAAAATCTAAAGGAAATGGAAGACTTTCTGACATCACACTCCCAAGGTTGAAACAAAAAGAAACTGAAATTCTAAACAGAGCAATAACAGTCTAGGATATCAACTTAGTCATAAAACCCCCCCCCCCGTCAAAAAAAACCCGGAACAAGATGACTTTCCAGCTGAATTCTACAAGACATAAAAGGAGGAACTGACACCAATCTTATTGAAAATATTTCAGGCAATCGAGAATGATGGAATTCTCCCCAACTTATTTTATGAAGCTAACATCATACTGATAGTCAAATTTGGCAAACACCCAATAAGGAAAGAGTACTACAGACCAATCTCCTTGAAGAACATAGATGCAAAAATTCTTAACAAGATTCCAGCAACTTGAATCCAATAAGAGCTCAAGGATCATTCACCATGACTGGTTTGGCATCATTTCCAGGCTGCAGGACTGGTTCAACCATTCTCAAGACCACAGACATAATTCAGCAATAACAAATTCAAAACCAAGAACCACATGATGCAGAAAAAGCATTTGACAAAATTCGGTATTCCTTGTTGATAAAAACATTTGAGCACATAGGCATAGAAGGAACATTCCTCAAAACAGTAAGCACCATTTATGATATACTTACAGCCAACATTTTGCTCAATGAGCAGACATTTTAAGAATTCCTCCTAAGAACTGGAATAAGACAAGAATGCCCATTCTCACTCTTCCTATTCAAAATAGTGTTGGAAGCCCTAGCCAGAGCAATGAGACTAGAGAAGGAAATAAGGGGTATTCAAATAGGAAAATAAGGATTTACGCTATCCCTGTTTGTGAATGATATGATTTTGTACCTTGAAAATCCTAGGAAGTGTGTCAAAACCCTCCTCACACGATAAACAACTATAGTAAAGTCTCAAGTAATAAAATTAACATGTAAAAAACAGTTGCATTCCTATACACCAGCTACAAACAGGCAGAGAACCAAATTTATGTACAATCCCATTCACAGCAGCCATACACAAAAAAGAAATATCTTAGCATCCACCTAACTAGAGAAGCAAAAGATCTTTACAACAAGAACTACAAATAAATCAAGGATGACACTACCAAATGGTAAAACATTCCATGCTTATGGGCTGAAAGAATCAATATTGTCAATATGTCCATCCTACCAAAAGCAATCTACAAATTCAATGCAACACCCATCAAATTACCGACATCTTTTTTCACTACATGGAAAGATCAAAACAGAAAATTATATTAAAACAAAAAGAGCACAAATAGCCTAAACAATCCTCAGCAGAAAGAGTAAAACAGGAGGTATCACACTTGCAGACTGCAAACTTTATCACAAGGCTACAGTAACTAAGATGGCCTGGTATTGGTACAGCTATAGGCATATAGATCAATGGAACAAGATAGAGGTTCCAGAAGTAAAAACACACAGTCTCTCAACAAACTCATCTTCGACAAAGCTACCAATAATAATCATTGGGGAAAGCAGTTCATATTTAGCAAATGATGGTGGGAAAACTGACTGATCACCTGCAAAAAATGAAACTGTACCCCTACCTATCACCATATAGAAAAATCAACTCAAAATGAATCAAAGACCTAAATGTAAATGTAAAATGTAAAACCCCAAATTACAAAAATCCTAGAATAAAACGTACGACACACCCTTATGCACATCAGAGTAGGCAATGTATTCTTGACCAAGTACCCAATAGTGAATGCCATAAAAGCTATGGTACACAAGTAGGACCTCATCAAACTGAAAAGCTTTTGCATAACAAAAAGCAGTAAGCACCATTTATGATACACACCACAGTCAAAAGAATGTGAAAAAAATATTTGGAAATTATGCATCTGACAAAGGTCTAACATGCAGGATCTAGAAGGAACTCAAATGAAGTAAAAGGAAAAACAAACAACCCACCCATTAAAAAGTGGGGAAAGGTAAAGGACATGAACAGATGCTTCTCAAAAGAAGACATACAAGCAGCCGACAGATACAAGAATTACAAAAAGCTCAAATAAATCAAGGATGACATGACAAGGAGCTCGTTGTTTGGGAGCGTAGAGACATGGCCTAGGCAGGTCCTGAGCAAAGTGAACAAGGAAAAAGTTTGCGAATGAGGGAGGTTTGCCACAGTGTGACAGATAAGCCTGTGGATGTAGCTCTACAGGAGGCAATGCCCAAAGTTTGAAGTACCTGGGGGGCACCAATGGCAAGGGAATTGGGATGGGAATGACAGTCCCTATTTCCTTCGCTGTGTTCCCCAGTGAAGATGACTCCCTGCAGAAGAAACTAAAAGCCCGGTTCAGGATTCCAAAGAAACTTCAAAGCAACCCGCCAGTTCCCAGTGAGGGAAGCGTCAAGATCGAGGATCAGGAAAACATCACTGCCCATTCCACGCAGTTTCGTGGTTCTGCCAAAGAAGCAGACTATGTAGCTCAGCTGACTATGCCAGTCAGCTGTGTGTTGCCCTGAAGGGCAAAGCCACCGATCAGAGGGACGTCTACTTTTGTACTGGATATGATCCTTCCATGAAGCCCTACAGATGGTGCAATGAGGTCTGGCTATTGAAGACATGAGTGACTCACTGAGCCGAGAACTTCCTGGAAGTGTGTCTCTGTGTCATCTTACTCAGGCAGAAAGAGGCAACAATGCTCCCCAAGTTCCTACTGCAATTCTATTTAACCAATTTTCCCTCAAAGCCAGTTACGGCCAATTTTCTGAATTAAGCATGTTCCATATACTGGGACTCTTTTCTCATGATGGGAAATAATACAGTCAAGATAGGAAGGATCATTCTTATTGACTTAGAAAATTCTGTGGTAGACCAGAAAAACCCTGGCAGCATTTTTCCAGCCATCTGGGTCACTAAAACTGATTTACTAAAATTATTTAATTCTTATTTTTGTTATTAAGGGAAAAATGTGATTTTTGCATGATCATTCTTCTGTGATTCTTATAAGAGCTTTATCTATAGAAAAAAATAGTAAAAATCTTTGACTTGAAAAAATAAAAACATAAAATTATTGGAAAGAAAAGAAAACACAAAATATGACACTCTTATTTTTTTATGTCTTCAAAATTGTCCCTTTAAACCTTAGTACTCTATTTTCTATTTTTTTTTATTTGTTTCTCTGAATTTATTAATTTCTGAGAGGATATGTGTTTGTTTGCTATTGTCATGCTTTCCCTGTGAGGTCAAGGTCTTTGTCTACTTCAGTCACAGCTGTGTTCCTACTACATAGATAATTGGAATAAATAATTGCACCATTCGTGGACAAACACTACTCTTAATCATAGTTAGCACTCATATAAGCACTTATTATGTGCCAGGTACTGTTTAAAGCACTTTTCATTTTTCAGTTTGTTTAATCATATTGCAATCCTGGGAAGAGGGTACTATTATTATTCATACTTTAAAAGATAAGAATCATAGACAGGCTAAGTGACTTGTCTGGGCTCAAAGAGCTAGCAAGTGACAAAGCTAGAATTTGAGTCCATGCAATCTGACTCCAGAATCCATGTTTTGAATTACTACTCTCTCATGCTGATATGTTGCATTTGCACACACGTACAATATCGAAACATAGCTTACATATTCCACAATTTCTCCAATGTAAGCAGTCTGTACTTTGAGCCTAGCACTGCTGGCCATTCTGGAATGAAATCTGGAATATTCAGATATATCCTTAGAGGAATATCCTTATAGGTGTATCTCTATGAATCTTTGAATTACCTCATGGAAAATAAAAGGTACTAAGTAAAGAGAGAGTTGGAGACACAGATTTGCTTTGCTATAGATGCTCCTGCCATTAGAGAGAGAAGTAGTACTGGTCAGAGGACAATGTCAACTGCTTTCTGTGAAGGGATATCTGAACCCTAGCAAAGAGAAGCTTTCATTGATGCAACCTGGAAGTGTAATTTTCTCACAAAAATCCCAGCAAGACATGAGGTGTAGTACCAGGAGTACTACTTGATAATAAAGCATGATACACAGCTAGAGGTTGGGCCAAATTTCTGTCTTGCCAGCAAAGGGGTTACACTTCAACACTGTCTGGAATCAACAGTCAACAGTGTTTCTTCAGGGTTAGGGGTACATTAGCACATGCAGCAGCCAGACAGTATAGAGCAAGAGCGACAAGCCATGGCCATAGGAGTTGGCAGCAAGAGGCAGTGGCAACAGTCACATAGCAGCAGCAGCTGATGTAGACAAGGGCATTCTGGGGATTTCAGCAGCTGGCATCCCTGCAGGGAAGAGATATTCTTGTTACTACACTGATGCCTGAGTACTCCTGAGATATCCCCAAGGAAGCCCCAAATAATTGGGTCAGGAGAAGGACTTTTTAGAGAATTAAAATTAAAGTTTTTTTTTTATAATAGGGGTTAGAGTAATCTAATTTTTTCTTAATTACAGTTTAGCTTCAAAATATTGGCTGATAGTCATTCCAGAGCTAAGGCCAACATTATCTGAGGCGGGTAGAGGAGAGAAGAGAGAGAATGGAAAGAAAGGAGAGAGGAGAGAAAGGGGGGGAGAGAGAGAGAGAAGATGGTGTCTGTATATTTAGATCGAATCATCTGTGGTTTTACAAACTGAGTAAATTAACGTCAATGCAATGAATTCTTAACAAAAGCACAATGGTCTTGGCTGTATTCTGAATTACAAGTGCCCTGAAACTGTCTAAAAGTCATTTGGATATGCTTGCTGATAATGCTCTTGATGAGGAATACAATGTATTTTTTTTGCAAGCTAATTAATGTAATCTTTAAAATATATAAATCCCGTGGTGAGCCCAAATAATTATAACTGAAACGTGGACCTTGCCAAAACTGAGAAAATTAAAATACACGTAAAATCTGTTAATATATTTAAATTAAAAAATAAAAACAAAAAGGAAAGAAAAACCAATTAACTTCTGGAAACGGGGTTTGGTATTTAGAATGAGGAGATTAAGTTATGCAGATATCACATTAACACTTGGAATGTAGAAGGCGTTGCCCAGCTGCCTTTCAAAGCTTCACCATGCTCCCGCTGAAGTTGCTAGAAAGCAGTGAAGCAAGATGTTCAAAAGGCCACGGTAGTGCTCCCTAAATGGTCTACACAGGGATCATAAAAATCCCTAATGGAATTTTTAGCAGCCTGGAGGTAATTGGAAGGAAGGCAGGGGGCAGGTAATTAAATCGCAAATCTTTTTAGTGGAGACAGTATATATAGATACATATACAGAGAGATACATAAAAACATACAACTAGAGTTTGATATATACTTACACATTCATTTACATAACACCTAGTCAGTCATTTTGTCCATTCTAGTAAACAGCTGAGCAATTCCACTAAAAAGGAAATCAGAGGCATGGGGTTTGGAATACAATTGAAAACTTTCTAAAATATACATTTTTATATGACACCTAAACATCTGGTACATTGAAGCAATTTAGTAGAAAAACAAAACAGCCAAATTAGTTTTTTGTTTTGTTTTGTTCTCCACCTAAACTGACCAGTCAACTCAATCCAGGTCCTCTGGTAGTTCATGTTTTCACTAGATTCAGGAAATCAGATATATACATCTTCAGTTCTTCAAGATATTGCTATGTGTTTCTCACTTTTCAAATAGTTGTTTTTAGCATTGTATAGGTGCTGTCATATCCTCCTCCACTGCATTATTTTAAGGAGTTCACTCTGGGAGCAATTTCTGTAGACACACTACCATAAAGATGTTACAGTATATCAGTATAGATAGATCTGTTCTTACCTCATTAGTCAGCCAGACAGGAGTAATTCTGAATATCAGATCTGGACCCTCAGGGAACTCTTGTCCTTTTCTAAGACAAGCTGTAGCGTTTGTACTCTGCTGCACAACCTTGAGATGACCATTAAAATTGAGAACTCCATCATGGGCACCATCATCAAATGTCCATATTAATAAGACACCTGAGAGAGCAATCAGAGATTGGGCTGCTTACAGAGACTTATAACTGGCCTTGACAGGGACACCAAACATTTGTCTTATTCTGAATATTTTGGCTTCTTTTTCCAGAGGAAGAATATGAGTCAGAAAAACAAAAAGTTTGTGGAATTCATTTGGTATCTTTAGATCTTTTCTCCCAAGAGTACAAAGGGGCAGAGAATAAGGGAAGAAGTGCAGGTAGAACAATTTCTCGCCAAGTACTCTATTTGGAGAGTAAACTAGTAAGGTGAACAGTTAATGAATGCACAAATTTATCTTAGCAAATATTTACTATGCCAGGCTTGGAGTTACTGGGGTGAGCGTAAGTAGACAAGACAAGGTCTTCCCTAAAAAGGGATTAAAGCTTAGTGTGAGGTACAGACCTGTATTAAATAATTAAATAAGATGCACAGTACTATAGACATGGATTATGAAGGAAGCTGACCTAGAAGTGGAGTCAGCAAGGTGACTCAAAAATAGGAATACAACTATACTAAACCTTACTTTTCCCTTCAATTCTCACTTTCAATATGAGTCTGGGCTTGATGGAAGTGCAAGACCCAAGTTTTCTGAAGCATCTATGTCAGCTATTTAGTCAATGCTTTCCCTAGACAATTCCCTCAATATCACTAATCTGGGATATTTGTTCTAGTCTTAGGGTGAAAAGTTTTGCTCTCAGCAGTTATGTCATTTTTCCGCTATGAATCCCCTTATCAAAAGCCCTTCTCAGCTCCTGTCATAACATCCATTTTTTGAGACACAGGTACTCCCTTTTTTAGTTTCCTGAATGGAAACAGGATCACCAAGGATCACAAGTAACCGGATATACCACTGAGTAATAGCATAAAACCTCATGTCACCATAATTTTTGTTTTAAACCGTATTTAAAATGTACTTTGATAGTACTTTTTGGTACTTTTGAAAATTATTAATGAGTGGATTCAAAACCTCAAACAAAGCAACAAAACACAGTTTTGTCTGGGTTATTAAAGAATTTCAGTCTTCTGGAAAGAAGGTCTCATTCAAATAATAGATTGTTTATGTTTTCAAAAGGGGCTGTGGAGTCACTATGCTTACCTATGTCCTTATTTTCTGTGGGTTTCATCTTTTTGTGGAGGAAGGCAGTATTATGGATGAAAAGGTTTATTGGAGTTTACATTTTTAGAATGTTCCAAAAAAGAACAGCAACAAATTTATTTAGAAGTTGTTTGTGTTCTCAACATTTTCTTTCCAAAATAAAATATTCTATATTTTTCCATTCTTAAATAAAATAGAAAAAGGATACTAATTAGTGTGTGTGTGTGTGTGTGTGTGTGTGTGTGTGTGTGTGTGTGTGTATGTGTGTGTGTCTCATTCAATTATCACCCTCCAGTGTTTTTTAATTGTTGGTCTATTCATGATTTTTTTTTTTTTTTTGAGTTGGAGTCTCACTCTGTCACCCAGACTGGAGTGCAGTGGCCGCTCCCAGCCACCGCAGCCTTGACCTGCTGGGCTCCGGTGAACCTTTCGCCTCAGCCTTCCGAGTAGCCGGAATTACAGGCATGTGCTACCACACCCGACAGATTTTTTGATTTATTGTAGAGATGAGGTCTCATCAAGTTGCCCAGGCGGGTCTCGAATCCAGCGGCTCAGGCAATCCACTCACCTCAGCCTCCCAAAGGCGTGGGATTACAGGCTGAGCCACCGAGCCTGACCTATTCGTGATTTTAATACCCTCTCAGACTCTCAGGAATTAAGCTTACATGAATGCAATGATTTCTTTTTAACAAAGGAGGGGGAAATGTATGTTTTCTTTCATAGATATTATCCCTTGGAAATTCAAACAAAACATATTTATCTTTCTTTTGTTGTAACACAGCTGTATGAATACTTACTGCTAGGTTATACAATTTTTATTAACAATGGCACTATTTTCATTCATTTTTATTGCTGTATGACATGAAGGAAATAGCACTAGACTAGTTGCCAGGATATTGTCCTCAGTTGCAACACCCATGTTTGTGCTCATATTCACAACATTCAATTTTATCATTCTTAAAATAGGAATAATAATATCTTCCACTCCATCTCACAAGGCTTTTGCAGAGATTTCATTGCTAAATCTTTGATATTAAACTGTTCTTTAATCTAAAATAGAACTATTGACCCAGCAATCCCTAGGGATCTATCAAATAAAAATAAATCATTATATTAAAAAGATATCTGCATTTGTATCTTTATTGCAACACTATTAACAATAGCAAAATCATGGAACCAGTCTATGTACCTACCAAAAATTGACCGGATAAAGAAAATGAGATACATACACACCATGGAATATGATGCATCCATAAAAAAGAATGAAATTATGTCCTTTGCAGCAAGATGGATGGACCTGGAGAACATCATCCTAAGTGAACTAACTCAGAAACAGAAAACCAAACACCACACATTCTCACTTATATGCGGGAGCTAAATGGCCGCAAAGATGGAAATAATAGACACTAGAGAGAACCAAAAGGAGGGAGGTGGGGGTGGGGTTTGGATTCAGAAATTACTTATCGGGTACAACGTTTAGTATCTGTGGAATGGATCACCTGAAGCCTAATCCCTTCCACTACACAATATGTCCATGTAACAGATATGCACTTGTAACTCCAGAATCTAAATAAAGTAAAATTATATTTTAAAAATGTGAAATTCATATTATAGCCAAGCATAATAAATATATCAATCACATTGGAACAAATTTTTATTTTCAAAACAAACATTATAGCAGAACTGGCTATTTTCATTTATTTTGCTGGTCACAAAATTGGCCAATCCAATTAAGAAAGTCATGTCTTTCAATAATTGAATTTTTTTCACTTATTTTATTTGTTTTATAAATGTCAGTTCTCTTAAGTAGTTCTGTGTCTCTTATAACTTAAATGGTGTGCTTTATTAGTCTCATAATTTTCTTTTCTTTCAAGTTTTTATCTGTGACTATCAATTTTTTGCAACTTGCATTTGATTGTACACTGATTTAATTTAATCTTTTAAAAGTTTTTTTATATTCTATAATATTATTTTATGAATGTTGTAATTGGTTGGAATGTGTACCCCAAAACGGTATGTTGAAGTCTCAACCTCAAGTACCTCAGTATGTGGCATTATTTGGAAACAGTCTCTGCAGAAGTAATTAAGATGGATCATACTCAATTAGAATGGGACCTAATCCAGTATGACTAATGTCATTATAAGAAGAAAAGAAGAGATTCAGAGACAAAAATTTGCATAGAAGGGAGATAATGTGAAAAACACAGGATAAATGCTTGGTGATGATGGGGGCAGAGACTGGAGTGCCACATCTACAGGCCAAGGAGTGCCACGGATAGCTGGTAATAACAGTAGCTAAGAGAAAAGCATGAAACCTATTCTTCCCTAGAGTCTTCAAAAGGAGCAGGGTCCTAATGACATTTTTATTTCAGACTAGTAGCCTACAGAATTGTGAAAGAATATATTTCTGTTGCTTTAAAATGAAAAATAGAAATGTTGTTCTCTCACTGTTGATTCAGAAATTTCCTTAGATCAGGATAATACATATTATGGCAAAGGCTCTCTAATTCCAAATAATTTTCCTAAAGCTCCTGTTAACATAGACATTCCCATAGGAAGAATTTCATCTGGTGAGTGCAGAGGAAAGTCAGCATCGTGCCATTGAGATTGAGGAAGACCGTCAGGGAAATTCCTGATGCTGACTTTCTGAGCAGACAAAATAGCCAAATCCATGGATGCCTCCTTCCATAGATTTATTTGAATATAATGGAGACTTAGTTTTTGTTGTTGTTGTTGACCAGTCTATTCAACCTCATCAACTAGTTTGGTGAGCCATGTTTATGATGAAAATATTAATACACAATAGTGATGAGGTCAGTGCAATCAGAGCAATGATATGATTAGAAGGGCTATACTCACTATCTAAGGTAGTCCAAGGCTGGACGTGGCGGCTCACGCCTATAATCCCAGCACTTTGGGAGGCCGAGGTGAGAGAATTGCCTGAACCCACGGATTTGAGACCAGCCTGGGCAACTTGGCAAAACCTCATCTCTGCAATAAATCAAAAAATTAGCTGGGTGTAGTGGTGTGTGCCTGTAGTTTCAGCTACTTCGAAGGCTGAGGTGGAAGGATCATCTGAGCCCAGCAGGCTGAGGCTGTGGTGGCTGTGAGCATGCCACTGCACTCCAGTCTGGGTGACAGAGTGAGTCTCCGACTCAAAAAAATAAAATAAAATATAAATAAAGTAGTCCAAACTCTCAGATCTGCTAGGTTTTTGTGTTACTTCATATTTTTGTAGTGTCTTAGAAAGACATGTATCCAAGAATAAAACATTAGAATATAGAGTTTATAGATTGAAGGGCAATATATGTGGTCTTTGTGAAATTTAAAGACTGAGATATGTTCCAGCTGGATCACTGACAGTCATCTTCACTGCGGTAATGGTATTAATGGTTGAGACAGCTGAAATGAGAGGATCGGGTAGGTTGTCACAGGCTAGCTTTCTCCCATTTAAGGGGACTGCCCTCTGTAAAAGGGTGCATTTAGGTGTGTTGATATTCATTTGCTAGATCAGTGATTTCTTTCCCTGTTAGTTTGTGTGGTGAGCCTGAAATTCTTTATAAAATAAGAACAAGCTTAAGAAGAGAGGGGAAAGAATAAAGAAGTTGACGTTTATGCTACGTTTTGGGAGCACAGTAATTCAATATTACTCATTTTGCTTGATTGGAATTTTTGTAAATTAAGCTTCAGTGAGTTAAGATAAAAAATAGTTTATATCTGGTTTTGAAAAGAAAGGGATGTTTTGTTGATTACATGCTCATCCCTCGTGTATTTTACTGATGCCCAATCTAATATCTCCTGGTGATGAAGGTAATGCCTAATTTAAAAAAAATAAACATCGGCAGCATATAGTGTTAATTTCCTTTAAATTGCTACTAATAAGCAATTAAATATGGCCTCCCCCTTGGATTCTTTACACCCAATGCACTTAAAATAGTTTTTTGTTGTTGTTATTATTTTCTTTTTATTTTATTTTGGCACAGCCTGCACAGTTTGATACCATTCAATTCCCTTACTGAGATGTTGAGAGGATTTTCCTCATCTTGAAGGAAAACCAAATGTAAGGTAGACAGTTGAAATACAAGCTGATATTAAAGAAGTATTAAACTCTTGCCAACATCATGTTTCTGTTTTATCTAAGAGAATAGTTCTCAACCAGGGATGATTTTGCTCCCCAGGAGACATTTGGCAATGTCTAGAGACTTTTTTGGTTGTCACAAATGGGAAGTGCTATTGCCATCTAGTGGGTAGAGGCCAGGGATTTTGCTAAACATCCTGCAATCCACAGGACAACACCCTTTCAAGCCCTTCCCACGTCAACTTTCCCCATGAGGGAATTATCTGAGCCAAAATGTCAATGATGCCAAAGTAGAGAAACCCTGATGTAAGACAAAGACATTTGATAAGAATCTGGGATTTTTTTAGGCATTATCTTTCACTAACATCATCAGTCCTTGAACACCAATGTATTTCAATAATGAAATTGACTGTTTTTGAGGATACTTCTGCTTTGAGTTCAAATAGATGGACTTCTCATCTGGATTCAGGGAATTATAACTTCATGCACACCCTCAGCAAATACTCTCTGCTTTCAGAATATATATTCTGTGAAGAGAAGTTTCCATTCCCTGATGGAAGAATGGTATCTTTTCCACTAAAAATGCATTAGAATGAAGAGATTGGCATAGCCTTAGATTAAAGCATAAGACATTACTGTTTCTATAGGTCAAGATAGTCATACACCAGAACTTCATACCGTTAAATCCTGTACTATGTCATCTCTTGTCAGATGATCATGATTTGAAAAAAAAAGTCATTTAGTAGAGAGATGTCAATATACTTCCTCAATGTGTCTCATTCATATTCCTATCTATTTTAATAACTATGACTGAAATCTGAATACATTTGTGGTAGCTTAATAATCAATAAATCATATTCAAAATACTTTTTTTTGCAAGAACTTTTGACAGAATCTTTTGGTAGACATGCAGTTTTAGGAAAACTATAGAAATAGAAATAAGATATATTGATATTGCTTGGAAGTGTTGAGAATGTCCGTCAGTCTGGTTTTGGACTAGAAGAAAGCCACAAAAAGAATTAAGAAAATACAGGGTTTAATATAGCAATAAGAGCCGGGCTCGGTGGCTCAACCTGTAATCCCGTGCCTTGGGAGGCTGAGGTGAGTGGATTGCCTGAGCCCGCGGGTTCGAGACCCGCCTGGGCAACTTGGTGAGACCTCATCTCTACAATAAATCAAAAAAATTAGCCAGGCATCATAGCGTGCGCCTGTAGTTCCAGCTACTCAGAAGGCTGAGGCGGAAGGATAGCCGGGAGCCCCAGCAAGTCGAGGCTGCGGTGGCAGGGAGCGGCCACTGCACTCCAGTCTGGGCGACTGAGTGAGACTCCAACTCAAAAAAATAAAATAAAATATAGCCATAAGGAATTAATATGAGAATTAAGGGAGTGAAAGTCTGAAAGAGTGTAACTGAAAGATCAAAGAGATAATCAGATGACATCGGTCTGAAGACTTCAAGTGAGTGATGAAGTTGCCAGTCCTGGGGAAGTCCAAGAAACTTCTGTTACCACAAAGTGGGAGTTTGTGAATAATCTGGAACTAGAAGCCTGCCCCATCTGAGGGTCACAGGTATTATATGGCTTCTATTTCTTTTCCACTTTCCAACTTTTACAAGTGTTCCCCTCATTGATAAACTCTAACCTGGAACTAGAGAATGAAGGTGATTCTAAAAATCATAGTTTCCAACCTTAGGAGAATTTTGAATGAGGGTAAGTGAAGATAAACAACTTAAAGTTTCACAAGATTTCACAATGTTATAATTGCCTCATAATAAGGATATGTGAGGATAAACAACTTAAGATCTCATGAGATTTCACAGTGTTATCATAGCCTTATCAAGGTAGTCATCAACAAGAAAATGAATAAGGGAAGATTGTTGTCATTCTTGCGTTTAGGCAATAAGAAATGTCTTTGGGGAGAAAAGAGAGAAAGAAGAGTTTAAATAACTTATTAATCGAGAAATACTTTCTTAGGAAATTTACATCTGACTTTCACTACTAGTATTCTGATCTTAAAACCAACTGGTAAGATGAGATGTGGACACTTCAAAGACACCTATATTAGGTATAAGATGGTCAATATATAAACTTCAACTGTGTAAAATATATGGAATTTTACTAACTCTTTCTGACTGAACTACTTATTTTATAGTATTATTTTGTTTTAATGTATAAAATGTAATATTAGACAATTCTGAGTGCACAATTATTTCAGGATTTAAATAGTTAATTTATTCTGTTTTCTGCTTCTCCTTCCAGAAGAGGCATGTGACTTTCAAGAGGCCTATGTGGTGTTTTTCTTTCAGAGAGAATTATTTAGTGGCTAGTCTTTCTAAATTTTTTTGGTATCTAAGATACTCCTGATTTTGCTTTGGTATATTAGTCAGGGTAGAATAGCCAATGTTTATCAAACTCTCAGTGGTGAAGAACCAGTTTTTATTATTTTCAATCTGTCACAGACCAATACTTTTGTAAAATACAATAATGATAAATTGTTAGAAGCGTGAAATTTTTTTAAAAAGCCAATAAAAACAAAATATAAGCCTGTATTTTAAAATCTAACCTCAACAGATATAAACTGTTGCCTTCAAATTGCCAGAAAAGTTTTTTTTTAATTTCTTTCAATTTCTGTTCTTTCTTTCTTCTCAGATTGGTATCAAAAAATTTGAAGGTCAGATCCAGTCTGTGGACCACATTTTGATTAACACTAGGCTAGGCTATGCTGAAACAACAAATAAAATATGAAACCTCAGTGGCTTACAAGAATAAAAGTTTATGTGTTGCTCGTGTAATGTCTAATGTGACTATTCTTGGTCAGAACTCTCCTAGGAAGCTCTCTTTCAAACAATGATGGAAGGATCCATTTCCCTTCCTTCTTGTGTTACTGTCTTTGGTATACAGTCTTTAATGTCACATCAGAAAAAGAATGTGGGCAAGAAAACCTAATATTTAGCCACCTAATTGGGAAGTGATTCACAACACTTCTCCTTATATCTTCTTGCCAGAACTGGTCACATGTCCAAACAAACTGCAAGAGAGTCTGGGAAAATGTAAAGGAGCACATAAGTATTGGTGAAATCTTGCAGTCTTTCTTACACATGATCTTGTATATTCTGTTATTTCTTTGACTCAACTTCCACACTCCTATCAGAGTATGCACAATTGCAAATGCTTGCTTGGTTATTTAAAATGCAACTCATGGGGTCTGTTGAAGACTCATGTGACTTATCTTAGGTTCTGAATAACTAAATATGACTTGCTGCCACTTATTCTTTATGAATACAGCACCATTATGACTTTTGATGAATTTCTATGAAAATTTCTCACAAGAACTATGCATTAGTCTTCTTGAGATTTATTAACTCCATATCATCCCACCTAGGAATCTTCTAAGGGAGTTGTGTTGGAACTAACTTAAACCCCTTTCAGAGACATTCTCAGAGTCTAACATTTTGCTTGCTTTTAGACTCTCTTCTCTCTTATCAGCCTCTAGAGTCTTTATACAATCTAAGGCAGGAAAATTGGCTATTTAATCATCATAATGCATTTTTATTTAATTTACTGTTTTTAGGGCATATTTTTACTTTGGTACTTAAAAGCACATTATTTTCAAATTTTGAGAGTCCCCTTCAACCACTTTTGCTCAACTCACTATCTCTTCTTCAGACATCTGGTTTTTGATATTCTATTTCTGGTCAGGATGTAAAAGAATGTGAAAGACCAATTGGTAGCAACAATTACACACTGGTACAATGAAATAATCATACATAGATCTATGAAATTACTGAATAACAGTAGATGCTGAGAAGTCTTAATGAACTTAATTCCAGAGAACAATAAGTTCTTCATGGTGAACGGTCATAGACACATAATTGGAAGCAAGTGTCTCTGAAGGGTGTAACTTTGTCAGAGAGGAAGGCCTGACAGAGAAAAAGAGATTATAGGACTAGAAAAATACTCTGAACTCTTACTTGATTGGCAGGATGTGTTGAAATTTGGCAGAGCACTAAATGCAAAAATAAACCACTTGGTTGCCTCGAAGAATTTCTGTTTTATACCCTAAGCATTTTGCAGAGTAAGCAGCATAGAAAGTTGTAGAGTTTGCAGTAAAAGTAAAGCTGGAAACAGAGAGTGTGTATAGCTTTGGAGCTCATATTTTAAGGTCCTGGTGACACCGAATTCAAAGGTGAATAAAAGCAAAAACAAACAAATTGTTAAAAACTAGAGTTACAAGCCAGTCCCCGCCTAGCTCAAATCCTAATAAGAGCAAAGAAATTAACTTTTTAAACTGAGAATTGAACTGAAGAGCAATGTGAAATATCTTTTTCTCCGTTTGATACTAGAGGTGAAATCAAATTAATTAAAGTTGCATCTTATCCCTAGTTCAAGTCAAATATATCAATTATTAATATATATGCATTAAACACTCTAATTAAAATCTTGAGATTATTAGAATGGCTTGAAAAACAATGTCAAATTATATGTTAACTATTAAGAAGCATACTTTTAATATAAAGATGTGTCTTGTTGATGGTAAAATGGGAGAAAATGTTATATCAAGTAAACACTAACCATATGAAAGCTGGCAAAATTATATAAATATAACACAAAATATACTTCTATGCCAAAAGCATTAACAGAGATTAAGAGTGACATTTCATAATGATTCATAAGGAAAAATGACTGTCCTTAATGTGTGTTATAAAATACCTTCAGCAAAAACTGACAAAAAAAATAAGAGACAAATGATAATAATATCCAAAGATTTTTATACATCTCTCTCAAAGGAGTTGATAGGTGGCCAATAATTAGGAATGACAAAATATTTCAACAATACTATTAACAAAATTGCTCTAATTGGCATATATAGAATACTATTTTCACAATAATTATAGAATATACATTCTTTATACGTACACATGAAAAGTTTACTAAAATTTAACATAGTACATTCATTAAAAACCTCTTAATAAATTCCCCAATTTAAAGTCTTCATGCAATTTGACTGCAATAGAAATTAAAGGGGGGAATTAATAACAAAATGATCAGTTAGCACTGAGTCAAAGAAGACATCATGAATGAAAAACACCATTACAGATCCTACAGATATTAAAAAACTAATCAGAGAATATCATGAACTGCCTTATGCCAATAAATTCAATAAATTAAATTAAACAAAAACAATTCTATAATAAATATAACACACCATGGCTAATGTCTCACAAAGAAATAGTAAATCTGAGTATCTGGATATCTTTTCAATAAATTGAATTTATAATTAAATCACTCTGCAAGTATTTACAAAAACATGTAAAAGGAATCTATAGTAAAAGAAATCAGAAGAGTAGTTAATAGCTTCTGTCAGCAGATTGACAAAAAAGGATGCGGAGAGAACATTGTGGGGTGATGAAAATATTTATCTAATTTAGGTGTTTGTTTCATTGTTGCATATGTTTGCAAAACACAGCATGTATACTTAAGATCTGTATGCCTTAAAGTTTATAGATTGCATTTCAATAAAATTGAGCTCAAACAAAACAAAATAAATGCTAAAATAGCTTTAAGCCACCTAATATGGACAAAAAAGGAAAAGTCATTTGGAAACTCAAAATCTGAGAAGGGACCTAGATTTTGCTTGAAATTGGAGAAAGACTCATAGGACAAAAGGGATCTCTAGAAAACATTTGTCTCATAAATAAACAACAATTATATCCTCCAGTTGTGAATCATGCACTTTACTGGATTTGTTAAATTGAAGGAATTTGTAACATTAAAAAGATTAATCTGATTGAGATAGGTGCTTTACCCAAATTATTTATTCTCATTTCATCTTCACAACAACCTTGAGGTCAGTATTATTTGCCACACTTAGTATACGAGGAAGCAAAGGGTCAAATAACTTAAGAAATCTGCTCATACACTCACAGCCAATCATTGAGAGAGCTTAGCTTTAAGACTTTATTTTTTATTTTTATTTTTACTCTTTGACTCAGAGTCTCACTCTGTTGCTCAGGCTAGAGTGCAGTGGTATGCTCACGGCCACCTCAGCATCGACCTGCTGGGCTCTGGTCATCCTTCTGCCTCAGCCTTCCAAGCAGTTGGAAATATAACCATGCACTACCATGCCCAGGTAATTTTTTGATTTATTGTATAGATGAGGTCTTGTCAAGTTGCCCGGGCTGCCTCAAACCAGCAGCTCAGGCAATCCTCTCTCCTCAGCCTCCCAAAGTGCTGGGATTACAGGTTGAGCCACTATGCTGGGCCGTATATCCAGACTTTAAGGTCTATGCTGTGTTGTCAAAGTTGATAATGCTGTATCCTCATCAATAGTTAGTTAATGACGGTGTTAATAATGACAATGATAATAGTAATGATGATGATGGAGTTTCAGAAACCAAAACAATCATTCTATATTTAAGATGAGGAGAATTCCAAAGACAACTGAAATGCTAAACATGAGATGCTTATCTCAGAATCATTCTGATGATTTTACAAATGGTTACCATATTTTTATACACTGATTTATGGATCAATGAAGAACAAATTTTCAATAGGATCCTGGCATAGTTTCGCATTTTATTTTATTTTATTTTATCTTATTTTATTTTTGAGTTGGAGCCTCACTCTGTCGCCCAGACTGGAGTGCAGTGGCCGCTCCCGGCCCCCGCAGTCTCGCCTGCTGGGCTCCGGCGATCCTTCTGCCTCAACCTTCTGAGTAGCCGGAATTACAGGCATGTGCTACCACACCCGGCTGATTTTTTAATTTATTGTAGAGATGAAGTCTCACTGCCCAGGCAGGTCTCGAACTAGCGGGCTCAGGCAATCCACTCACCTCAGCCTCCCAGAGGCGCAGGATTACAGGCTGAGCCCCCGAGCCCGGCTAGTTTCGCATTTTAATGCAACCAGTTCTGAGATAAGAAATAGAAATGTAAAATCAAACTGTATCATTCTCAATATATCTAACTATCCAGCTTCCCCATCACATTTATTTTTCAGTTTATGCAGTAGCCACGGCTCTTGCTACCAAGTTTCCTCATGTGCAAAATGCCAATAATTTTCATTATTGAAAAGTGTTGAAATTAACAGGCAATTTTATTTTGAGTCTTATTAAGACACTACTAATGAATGCCAGATTAATAAAATATTAAAGCTGGAAAAGACGCAGAAGATTACTTATCACAGATTATCAAATTAAATGCATATGCAATTCATTTCTGCAAAGCCTACATGATCTGACACCCACTACCCATCTGACCACATCTTACACCCTTTTTATTCTTTATTATTTGGCAGTAGCCACAATGATTTCCTCTGTTTTTAAGTACATTAAGCACACTTCTGCCCCAGGGTCTTAACACATGCTGCTGTTTCTAACTAAAACACTTTCTCAAGATGTCTATAGGATTTGCTTCTCCATGTTATTCAGGTTCCTCTGAAGGAAAAAGTATTTCCTAACCATTCTACTATTAAATATCACCCTCCCACATGTATGTATGAAGCACTCTGTATCTCTGTAGCTCTCCAATCATATTGATTATTCACAGAAGACATTTATATATATTTATATATAGTCTGACAAGTTCACGAACTTGCCACAGTGAGCTTACATTGGCAGCACCCTATAAACAACTCAATAAAGTTTCATAACCTTGGTATATCAGTGTCTCACAGCTGTGCTTGTGTCAACATGTGGTGGTGTCTTACTGAGTGGAATTCATTATTGTTGCATTTTTTTTGTGCCGTCACAAATGTTGAATTTTGAATTAGAAAGACAAACAAACATTAAATTTCTTTTTAAACTTGGCAAGAGTGGAAGTGAAATCAGGGACATGTTAGTCCAAGTTTATGGGGATAATGAATGCCATGAAGAAAACGGCAGTGTGCAAATGTATTAAATGTTTTTCTGAGGGGAAAGCATCACTGATGAAGAGAGGTCACAATGACCAATAACAATAAGAATTGTTGAAAACATTGCAAAAATTCATCAAATTGTGTGTCAAAATCATCAGCTGATTGTGAGAAGAATAGCCAACCAAATAAACATTCATAGATAACAGGACAAACTTAACTGAAAATCTTGGCATGAGACAGTGGTGTGCAAATATGGTCCCGAAGGAGCTCTTGCATCACGACAATGCACCAACTCACACAGCACTGTCTGTGAGGGAATTTTCAGTCAGTAACCAAATAACTATTGGAATACCCTCCCTGCTCACCCGATCTGGTCCCCAATGACTTTTCTCTTTACCTGAAGATAAGGGAAATATTAAAATAATGACATTTTGATTACATTCAGGACATCAAGTGTAATGTGATGTCAGCTCTGATGGCCATTCCAGGAAAAAGAGTTTCAAAATTGCTTTGATGGATGGACTAGGCACTGAGATCATTGCACAGATTCCCAAGGGAATCGTTGAAGGTGACCATAGTGATGTTCAACAATGAGGTATGTAGCACTTTTTCTAGGATGAGTTTACAATCTTCATTGTCAGATTTTATGCACCCATGCCTGTATGTCTGTGTGTGTTTGTGTGTGTATGTGTGTGTGTGTGTGTGTGTGTGTGTGTGTGTGTGTGTGTGTGTTTTACGTTTAGGTCATCGATGAATCCGATGTGCCCCGAGCAGTGTTGAACCAATGTAAGGATAATTGTAGCTTAATTAAGGTGAGCATCACAAATCAGCTCTTGACTAGCTAGTAGATTTCTAGAATAAACTCTCCTAGAACTCTTAATAATGGTGCATTTCTTTCTGTAGCAAATTACATATGTATTAAAACAGTAGCATTAATAAAAATGCGCATCCACCAAACAGAAGCTACACCCATCAATCTGCACATTTCTAGCAAATTGGTTTCACTGCAGGATAAGAATGGAAAAAACCTCTACAATGTTTTCCTTTAGTTTCAGATCCTTGCTTCTCTCTCATCTTTGAGTCATGACAAATAAAGATGTGAAATGCTTTGGTGTCAGTGTCTTTGATTTTAAACTGCGTGTGTCTTTTATGTTGTATTTTCTTAAAGGAGCAACTCTTCTCAAGGAATCTGAAGCACAAATGTAAGACCAAAGCACTCATTATTAATAGTAACATTACATTTTTATCCATAGCAGGTATCATGCTGTGGAAAATAGCTAAATGTTTTAATGTAAAATTTTTTGAGACCCATATTGACTTCCATATTTTATCACAGGTGTGGTCTATTAATCTCCATGGCAACATTATTGAAATTATCCCTGTACTGCTGCAGGGAAAAGTAATATCCATTTCTCTAGGAACCCTGACTAGACCTTCCAAAGAAAAGTGATGAAAGTCAGATGCTTCAAACAAGGTGTGGTGGGGTAGATCAATACCTCTAACAGCTAACAAATATGGATTTAATGTGCACTAAACGCTTTACATTATGTGAGTGGAAGGTCTCCAGGAAACATGATTTAATTCCTGTCCTCAAGAAACTTATAATCGCATGAGCACAGGAAAACAAAAGTGGCAAAGGAGCATCCTAATGAGCAATAGGTTTTCTCTGTTCTCATTTTGTGATCTATGATAGCTAGAAAACAATACTTGTCCTGAAAACCAGACAGATTGAGTATTGGAGTAAACTGACAAGTCAGTTATTATAAATAATTTTATATATTTTTGTTAGGCAATATTCGTTACATAAATATATATGTTGGATAAGTATGCAGTGTGTGTGTACATTAACATAAATGAATTTAATATCAGACTATCCCATTAAAAATAGTGTCAGGAAATTACAAGACTTGAATTCATCTTTTTCATCCTTTAACACAGAGAAAAATAGGCATGTATTTGAAGACCCTCTTCTTGATATTTTTTCCCATGTGTGGCAGCTCTATGCCATCACAAGGAACTCATTTCAGAGAAATCCAAACTGTATGAGATAATTTCACTAATTTTAGTTCATATAAGCAATATGAGTATAAAGGAAGTACTTGCTATTTTTCAGAATCTACGGTAGCACTTTCTTTTTTTTTTGAGCTGGAGTCTCACTCTGTCGCCCAGACTGGAGTGTAGTGGCACACTCCTGGCCACCGCAGCCTCGACCTGCTGGGCTCCGGCGATTCTTCCGCCTCAGCCTTCCAAGTAGCTGGAACTACAGGCACGCGCTACCATGCCCGGCTAATTTTTGACTTATTGTAGAGATGAGGTCTGGCCAAGTTGCCCGGGTGGGTCTCCATCCCGCAGCAATCCACTCACCTCAGCCTCCCAAAGCGCTGGGATTACAGGCTGAGCCACCGAGCCTGGCCAAGCACTCTCCTTGTATTATCTCATTTAATACTAAAGATAGCCATTTGAGATCAGCACTATTATTATCCAGCTTTACAATTGATGTAACTGATCAACACATACTTGCCGAAGGTAGAACTAGTAAGTTAGGAAAGTGGGTTTCAAATGGAGGTGCTTGCTCTATCTGCCTGTTCTTCTCCTGCCTCATCCCCTCCAGTTCACATATGTCCTCACCCTATCTCTTAGCCAACTCTTATTTATCCTTGATGTCTCAGGTTAAAAGCGTCCTTCTAAAGGCAAGGTCAGGAATTTGTTCAACTAAAAGGAATCTGACTAGAGTAGTTTTAACAGTTGGGAAATTGCTCTTTTTCACAAATCAGACAGGCCACGTAGCTGCTCAACCTTAGTGTCAGATTCTCTCTCATTTCTCCTCTGCCATTCTTGCCATGTTGACTTCTGTCTTCATACTTCTTACCTAGGAGCACAATATGGCTGTTGCTGTCTGCAGGCATTGTGTCTGCATTCGAGGCAAAAAGAATGTGAAATGAAGAATAAAGAGACTTTATTCTACCTGTGTGGCTTTGACATTTTATTTAGAAAAGAGGGAAGGTCCTTGCCAGAACTATACCATATAGTCATCCTAGTTACAAAGAAGGGTAGAAAATCAATGATTTAACTTTATGAAATTAAAGACAAAGGAGATAGTGCATGGGGAACAATGCTAAATAGCAAAGTGCTTCTTAAGACGTCCCTAAATTACGTTAGGTCTCATGAACTCTGCACTTCTTTTTTCTAAAACATTCAAATTTTAATTAGTATCTGTCTTCAGATAATATTGATTAAAAGTTACACGAGAAGTATTCATTGCAAAATACTTTGAAGTCTATGCCATACCCTCAACTAATTTCCTTGATTATATAGCAATTTATTATTTACATTCTTATTTACTATTTATGCTGTAAGTCACTAATCAAATTTGCTTTAAAAATGTTTCATTTCACTGAGACTTCCCTTCACAATTGGGTATTAGAGTAATTATATTTTTAAAAGATCCAGATAAAGAGTAAAAAAAGATCAGTATGTATATATATATACACATACACACATACACATATATATAACTCTTATAGCATCTGTAATATAATAATCTACCATAATCATACATATACATGCATAAAATCTTCCATAGGGTAAAATGAAATACAATTTTTTTTTTAGTTTTATTGAGGTATAATTAACAAATAAAATTGTATATATTGAAAGTGAACAGCATGATATTTTGATATATGTATACATTTTGAAGTGATTTCCACAATCAAGTTAATTAACATTGATATATTTAAGATCTACTCTTTCAGTGAATTTCAAGTATAAAATATATTACTATTGACTATACTCACCATGCTGTATATTAGATTCCCAGAACTTACATTTTTTAACTGCAATTTTGTACTATATGACCAACATCTCCCCATTTACCCACCCACCGACCCTTCACTCTCTGCTTCAGTGAGTTTGACCTTCTTAAATTTCGCATGTAGATGAGATCATGCAATATTTGTGTTTCTGTGTCTGGCTTATTTCACTCAGCATAATGTTCTTCAGGTTCATCTATGTTGTTGCAAATAGCAAATTTTCATTCTTTTTTTTTTTCTTTTTGATTTCCTTCTTTTTAAATGGTTAAATAATATTCCTTTGTATATTTATACACCACAATTTTGTTGTTCATTCATCTGTTGACAGTTAAGTTGTTTCTATATCTTGACTATTTTGAATAAGACTGCAATTATTCACAATACCTCTACAAAGTGCTGACTTTATTTCCTTTGGATAAATACCCAGAAGTGGAATTGCTGAATCATATGATAGTTATATTTTTAATTTTTTGAGAAACTTCCATTCTTTTTTCTTATGGCTTTACCAATTTGCATATCACCAAGTGTATACGTGTTCTCTCTACATTCTCACCAACATGTGTCATCACTTGTCTTTTTGATAATAGCCCTCTTAATGAGTATGAGGTTATATCTCACTGTAGTTGATGAGTCATGATGTTAAGCACTTTTTCATATACCTGTTCATCATCTTCCTTGGGAAATGTTTATTCAGGTCTCTTGTTGAATTTTTAATTGTGGTATTTTCTATTTTGCAATTGAGTTGTATGAGCTCCTTATATAGTTTGGATATCAACTCCCTTTCAGATATATGGTGTGCAAATATTTTCTCCCATTCCATGAGTTGCCTTCTCATTTTGCTGATTATTTCCTTTGTTCTGCAGAAACTTTAGTTTGATGTAATTCTGATTACTAATTTTGCTTTTGTTACCTGTGCTTTTGGTGTCATATTCAAAGAATCATTGTCAAGACTATTGTCAAGGAGGTTTTTACTTATATTTTCTTCTAGAAATTTTATAATATCAGTCATACATTTAAGACTTTATTTCTAATTAACTTTTGTACACTGTTTAAGTAATCAATTTCATTGTTCTGCGTGTGGATATCCAGTTTTTCCAACACTATTTATTGAAAAGACTGTCTGTCTTTTCCCCATTGCATTTTTGGGCACTTTTGTCAAAGATTAGTTGATTGTATATACTTGGACTTACTTCTGGACTTTTCATTCTGTTTCATTGGTCTATGAGTCTGTTTTTGTGTTATTACCATTGTAAAGGAAAAGTTCTAGAGCAACATTCTACAGGCATTTTTGTTTTTTCTACAAATTAGTCAGCTCTAACTCTAGGAACTAATGTCATATGAACAAAAGGATCTTAAATATTTCATTGGGTTATCCAAGAAGGCCTAAAAGAAGTGGGTTAGTGAGAAATGAGTCATGACCAAGAGGCTATCTTCTTAACACTTCCTTGTGGCTTGGTATCACTCACCACACTGCAGATAAAAGTTGTGACTCTTTTCACAGCTCTGCAGTTGTTTTTGATGGAACTGAGTGGATTTGAACTAGAAAAATAAAGATAATGTAATAGATGTCAGGCAATGTTTTCATGTTGGTGGTATGCAGTCAGCAAATCTACAAAAAGAAAAACAGATGTAAATGACAGGGAAATGCACAAGGAAAGAAGCAGGGTATCATTAGTTAGGCTCTTTATTTCTCTTATTTTTTAAGTACGTAGAACCAAAATATGCAAAGCAGTTTTACATCACTTCTTTTTTTTTTTTTTGAGTTGGAGTCCCACTCTGTCACCCAGACTGGAGTGCAGTGGCCGCTCTCGGCCACTGCAGCCTCGATCTGCGGAGCTCCGGCGATCCTTCCATCTCAGACTTACAAGTAGCTGGAACTACAGGCGCGCACTACCACACCCGGCTAACTTTTTTGTTTTATTGTAGAGATGAGGTCTCGCCAAGTTACCCAGGCAGGTCTCGAACCCGCGGGTTCAGGCAATCCACGCACCTCAGCCTCCCAAAGCGGGGGCTTACAGGCTGAGCCACAGAGCCTGGCTTTTCCGTCACTTTTTACACGTGTACAAAACAAAATAAAACAAATGCTGTAGCTAGGAGCCAGCGTCAAAATTATTGCTCTAGAATTCACAGTGAGGTATGTGAGAGGTTATCAGTCTGGGACAAGTCGTTACATATCAGTTTTATTGGTCTAACATTTCTTTTGCTCCAGGATTAAGCATAGCTTCAAAATCTAGAGTCATTCAGGCAAGAAGAAAGGTTCCATAAATAATAGAATCTTGGAATTTTATAGCCTGAACTTATGAACCTTGGAAATCATCTGGTATAACCCATGCATTTTATGCATGAACAAATTTAGCCACAAAGACGGTAAGTGACCTAATTGTCATATGACTTGTTAGTAGCACAGCCTGGTCCCCAGTCTCCATCTGGTATGTTTTTTCAGCAAACCACCCTGATTTCATTGTCTTAAAGAACATACTGGGGAATGTACCAATTATGTTTCTTTTTTTCTCTTCCACTGACAAAAACATTGCCATTGTGTGAAGAGGGCAGTCAATCCACATGTTCGCGAAAGTAGACCTGTCTCAGCAATACTCTTCTAAAGTACTATGCTTTTATTTTTCGCTCTCACCTTTCACTTTTTCCTTCCTGTTTTCTTCTTCTTTGTCCCCTTTGTTCCTTATTTCCATTCCACCTCATCCATTTCCCTTTTTTTCCCCTATCTTTTCCCCATGTCTATAATTGGGCTACATACAAAATAAACACCATGAGCAATGATCAAATTAATTTTTTATGCACCAATGCTCTTCAAACAGGTAATTTAAATATTTCTTTAGTGAATAAGTTGCACCTTATTTCAGATTAATTATAAATAATGGTAAATTAAATGGAATTTTACAGGTGTAATTAAAGTTTCAAAGTTTTATATTCCATATGAGGAAACCGGACTCTGTCAATACATTCATATGAAAATGCTTCTAATGGATGTATAAACCATATCTTCCATGAACAATCACCCATGCTTCAAATGAATAATCAGGATTAATAAGTTGAAAATTTGTCTTTTTACTGCCAGTAATATTGACCAATAAATATCTAAAACAACCATAAAATTTGATAGTGGTTGGCTCTGACTGGGACCTTCAAATGTCAACTAAAGCAGAAATTCGCAAGTGAGAATGATGCTATATTAGTCATTGGTTTATTTTTCTCTGATCCTGTTTGGGTTATCTATTGTTATGTAACAACCCACCACACCACTTAGTGTCTTAAACAATGACAATGCTTATTTTGCTCATGGATCGGCAATTTGGACAGGTCTCAGTGGAGACAGCTTGTCTCTACTTCATGTGGCATCAGCAGGAGTAGTTCAAAGACTGCAGGCTGGAATAATCTAAAAGCTCACTATCTCACCTGTCTGATCCTTGATGCCAGCTGTCAGCTAGAACGTCAGCTTGAACTGTGAACAGAACACTTCCGTGGGCTCATTCTTACCACTGCTTGGCTGTTGCTAATCTCTAGACTGCCTCGCTGTCCTCTGTCTGACTTCACAAGTATTTTAAAAGCTACCATCTTCAATTATTTCCCTATATTAAGTTCCCTCTGTTGGATTACAATGCAAGAAACTTGTGTTCCAAGGACGAACAGAGAGAGAGAGAGAGAGAGAGAGAGAGAGAGAGAGAACAAGGTAAAAGCTATATCTTCTTTTATGAATTAATGCACCCATATTTTGCTACATTCTGTTTTGTTCTGTTCCTTGGGAGCAAGTCACTAAAGGGGGAATTGTATTTTACTTTTCATAACAGAAGTGTCAACAAATTTGTAAATATGTTTGAAAACCAATATAGTTTTCTTCCTCTAGTCATTTGTTTGTCTGCTCAGATCCAAGCCCTACTCTTTGTTTTGCTTATGTATATTCCAGGGCATTTACTTCTGTACACTATATTTCCCAGGACTCCTTGCCTGCTAGCTTCTGGTTAGAGGCAACCAATGGGAGGCATTGACAGGAAATTGGAGGACAATAAGAGGGGAGAAGTCAGGATATTCAGTGCTTCTCCCTCTGTTTCAGGTAAAGTCTCTGACAGTGCATACACTTCCCTTTTGTGAACGTACCAACTGGGAGTGCCCAATCCCTACGCCCCATTACTACCACCATTTTCTTCAGTCCTGCACAGGAAGCTAACTTTTGTTGCTAATACATGAACTCCCTCCCTGGTCTCTAGAATTTTTAGGTCCTTTGCAAACTACACTTTGCAATAAGTTCCAAGTATAAGCCTTTCTTTAACAAAGTATCTCTAAGAATTTTGTTCTTCTGACTGGATACTGACTAACACAAATGTGAAGAAAAACCAAAGAACACTAATTTTAAAATGATGAAGATCTCTTTAAAAGTTAGAATTCATGTTGGGACCTACAATCCTATTATACAATTTTGCAGACTATGCAGTTCATATTTAACTTATATTTATGGAAGGCAGGCAACTAACAAATGTCATGAAAAATGTGAGTGGCTGGGCCATAAATGAAGAATAGGTTTAGGACAATGCTGCAAGCAGTCACAGCACAGTATAAAAAAGTCAAGTCGTCATGTTGATCAAGGCAAGGACATGTGTAGTGCATTTTTTACATGGTCATCAAAAAAGTTTCATTGTGACCATTGTATTCCCTACAGAGCCTGTGCTCTAGTTCTCCAAACTCTTATATCATGCTGCTAAACTTTTTCTTTTATAAAGTGAAATTTTATGTGCTCTTTTTGTGTGCTATTGGACTATGAGGGGCTTTACTATATGTTCAGATAAGGTTTTCTTTGAACTTTCCAAAACAAAAATGGTTAAAACTTACGATTTAACAACAATCAAAATAAAAATCTCTAGGATTTTTTGGCGGAAAGTAGGAGGACAATTTGGAGGAATTTGGGTGCTCAGTGGGGTGGCATTGTAGGAGTTATGAAATTACAACTGCCTTCTCATCTTACATTATGGATACAGTTTATTTGTGATTTTTTTACTTTAAAATTGAAGTCACTAATCTTATGATTCCTGTGGTGCCTTGACTTTGTTAATAATTAATTTCTTTTGCTTGGCATATCTTTAATTTGAGCCATAGTGTTTGAGAGCTTCCAATCTGTGGATCTGTGCAAATGCATTATTGAACATTCTTCCAACAGCTCTTCTCTTTTCATTTTGCTCCTCTGGCCTTCTCATTACTCAGTCTCTAAAACATACCAAGCTTGTGCCTGTTCTTAGAGATTGCATTGCTGATAGTATATTCTTTTTGTATATGCCACTCCTCTTTCCCTTTGTAGAGGACTCAGGTTTTATTGATGGCACTGTCAGCTAGGACAGGTAAGTAAGTGTATGTCAGGTGGAGAAACGTTAGACCCTTTCTCTCTAGCTGCAGAATCTACACCCTAAAAGGCATCTTTCTCAAAAAGAAGACACAAAGTCACCTAATACAATACAGTCTGTGCACACACTAGTGTTTCTTTGGAGGAAGTTCACACATATCAAAGGATTTCTGATAAATTCTTCAAATACGCAGCAGTCTCTGACAAGGACAGCACAACCCAGGCACAGCTTTCAAGGGAATCTTGTAATTTCTCCCCATTGTTAGCCTCAGAGAGAGTAGAAAAGATAACTCAGAGCTGTCTGAGGGTAAGCTCTGACTAGCTTCGTAAACCACTCACTTATTAATATGAAGGGGATGGTTGAATATAAGATATATAGGGATCTGAAGTTTATTTGATACTTCCTAATTTCAACTGGTTAGTTTTAAGAGGAAAATATGAGACTCCCACCTCAAAAATTAACACTCAAAATTATATTTATTCAATATCCTCTTCCCATCTACTAAAGTATCACACACCTTGCTGAGTCTCACTCATTCTAGTGAAGTTTATTTATAAGTTCTATGGTTTACTTAAAAAATTATAGTGTGCTTAAATCTTGAAGGAGAAAAGAAACCTTTTTGTAAAAGACTGCTCATTCATTTTAACATTTACTGATTCCCTACTCTGTATCATGGACTGTGCTAGACACTGATAATTTTTAGGAAATGGAATATAGTTTCCATTTCTAATATAGCAGCATATATTTATAGCAATTTATTATCTACTGAAGTTGTTGGCTTTATGATTTTTATGTTGTCTTCACTCTGTCAATAACTGCACAACCTTTGCACTGGATATTGCTTCTGCTTAGAGGTTCCCTTTCTCTCTTCTCCATCTGTGGTATCCTGCTATATTCATTTATTATTTAATATCCAACCCTACCAAAGTGTATGTCTCTTGTGAAGACTTTACTTTCCCTCTTCTGAGCTCTGCAAGTGCCAATCATTTGTGTTTCTTTGTCTATTTATGCATTAGTTTCCTCGTTAACAGTATGGCATTCATCATGTTATCACCAGCACCTAGTAGAGAGTCTAGAACATATTAAAAGTTCCATTAATGTGAGCCTTCATTGACTTGTATGAAATAACTTAAGTGCATCTTGCCTGGAGGGGTTACTAAAGTGATCAGAAAAGACTCTCCCACCTCATCTCCTGTCCCTAAAGAAACTGAAGGACACGAGGAAGCAAGCCTGTTCATATCATAAGGAAGGTTTCTCTTCAGTGATACATTCTTGAAGGTGGACTTGGGGCATTTTCTCCTTCCCAGGAGCTGTAGCCTCTCAGTGCTGAGAACCTCGTCATTGATATTGCTGACAATTTTCTCATTAATTCAAATGAGGAAGCTGTTTGGCAGTGAGCCTTTACTAACACTGGCATGCTAATCATGTTGGCACTTTTCCACCTTTTCTGACCAAAGGGAAAAGGTTATAAAGAGGTTGCTGCCAAGGAGGGAAGGAAGGAAAGTCATTAAAGGCCTCAGGGAGAGTCAAAAGTGGCATTAAAAACACAAGTGTATTGCCCAGATTGCTGGTGCCATCATTTTCTCCCCTGTTATCTATAAGAGCTTAATACTAATCTTCTATTTCATTTTATGGGCATGAATTTACATAAAGAAAGCATGAAAAACTTGAACTGATGTGTGTTAAGCATTTTAGTTCCCAGGCTGCATTGTTGACTTTGATTTGAAATTCAAGATTTAGTTGTATCCCACTTTAAAAAAATGACAGTTCAAAACAAATGTGAAAACCAACATCCTCCAATAGCTGTGGACTCAAAGAGGGCTAAAGATATCTAACAGAAACTTAGGTAATCAAGTAGCAGCCAGCAATAAACAGGGATAATTATCTAACACTACAATATTGTTGCCAACTTCTTGAGATGAACTGTTGGTCAACTGTTAAGAAAGATGACACTCCCTTACCCATTATTACATTGATATGTCCCATTGAATCCCTGTCTATAAGAAAGATTAAAAGGTCAAGGGGTATGATGTTCGCTGTATATTATATAGTGCAGGCACTGTCTTGGGTATCTGTTGCTTGTTTCTCTAGATCTGCTTTCATTCCTTCTCTTCCATATTCTTTGCCATGGTAGCCCTGCAGATCACATCAGTAGGCTCCGGTACTTTCTATCTTATGCTTGGGTTTAGCCTAGAAAGAATTCTGGACAACTGAATAGAAGCAGGAGAAAGGACAGGGTACTTATTCTCTGTGATTCTTTCTTGCAATGTTGCCTAGGGCTTGCTCTGTCCCTCGGCTACTCCTTTTGAGGCAGGCTACTTTAAAAAACTTTCTCATGGTCTGGGTTCCAGTAACTTCTCCCTTGTTTCTTAGGATGTAATATTGATGACAACTGCACTGTTCCTAGCTCCAGTTTCTTGCTCCATCGCCTGTGGTTTTCCCTACATCCAGACTAATTTTTTAGACTTAGTAACTTCATCAATCCTTTATGAATTATTTTAATTTTAATATGCCATATGTTTTCTAACAAGACAAGGTAAAACTGAGAACAGCAAAGTTTTCTTTAATAAAGTACCCTCAAACAGCACAAAAAGGAGTTGGGGGTACATAAATGTCATTATATGATATAAAACCTAAATTTCCTTTAATAAATATTGCAAGATAAATTATAAAATCCGTTTCAGCCTTAAAAGAGAAAAATGTTACTTTATCAACTGATAGGATATCAGTTCTTAGAAAGACACAGGCATTGCAGAGGTAATCAGTGTAACTGAAATTTCACAAGGTACTTGCGTAAATTAAATATCTGGACAATTTTCTGAATGAATAGCTCTCAGTGGAAGTACATATCCCCATATCTCCATATAAAAGCATGTGTACAAGTATTCATTGTAATTATTGTGTCTTTGGCATTTTAAATTAAGATGTAGCATTACAAGATTATGTATAATTGCAAAAAATCACCAAATAATAAGACTACAGAATCCATGCTCTAAACAGTTTTACAATGTTGGTGAAACAAACCTGGGTTACAGAGGATGATAACTTTTATCCTGAGAGGCATTAGCAAATCAAATGTCCCTGGATTTGAGAAAATAAAGACTCTGCTTCTACACATTCTAATGCCCTCATGGGGCTTGCATTTTTGGTGGTCATTGAGGGGCAATAATAAATATCTATTTAAAAATTGGAAGCCTTAGTCAGGCGTGGTGGCTCAGACCTGTTATCCCAGAACTTTGGGAGGCTGAAGCAGGAAAAAAAACCTTTGGTAATTTGGAATATTCATCCTCTTACAGCTTTCAGAAGTATCATTTGTGTATTTAACAGATGTTTTATGGAGTCTGTGTTCTTGTAAGTGGAAAAAGAACTTAGGTAATAGATCTCTTTAAGTTTTTAAAATTAAAAATGGATATAGCACATGAACTATAACTCTCAATAATCTGGAAAAGTTAGCCTGCATATCTAAAGATTGTTATGAATCAGAAATGGTTTAGCCACTCTATAGTCACATCCAAATTGTTAAATAGCTTTCTTATTTGGAAACTTAATCTACATTTATTAGCATGTTAGAAGTCATATTTTATAAATTGTTGTATACATAATTCTAGTTACTGATCTGTAAAAATCAAAACATATTGTTTATTAATGTAAATAAATCAAATATGGTTTGGGCACTCACTTCTTATATTTGCTATCGAATCTGTGAATTAAATACGTTTCAATACTGGAGTTATGCTGGCAATGTCAGTACAACAAATATTTATAAAGTACCTGCTAAGTTCCAGGAGTTGATGAAGGCAGAAAAATAACTAAAATATAGTCTCTATTTTCATAAAAATTGAAATCAAAAGAGATGGAGAAAGCAAGCATCTGACTGAATACAATGTAAGCCAAAACACAATGAAGTACCTAAAAGTAATACAAAAAAAGCATTATAAGTATTTACAGGAGGCGATCGTACTTTTTTAATGTTTATCAAGAGAAGAATCACCAAGGATATTTGAGAAGGAATAGACTTTAAGATATCAACAGGATTCAAAAAGGAAAAAAAAAAAATGGGACCAAAGGTGATAATGGACGAGAAATAGTATTACATGAAGAAATAGCATAATAAACTCATAGCACTGTAAAAACCTAGAGAATACGTAAGGGACAAGAAAAACAATGGATTAGCTAAACTTAGGATAAGAGTATTATATTTGGCATCCAACAGATGCATACTATCATGAACAAATATCTATGCTAGTGACTGTGGTAAACATAGTCAACAACAACAACAACAACACACCATCTTTGCCCAAATGGAGCTTGCATTCTTGGTCAGAGAGGGGTAATATAAAAATCTATTTAAAATTAGAAGCCTTGGCCAGGACCAGCGGCTAATGCCTGTGATCTCAGCAATTTAGGAGTCCGAAGCAGGAGAATGGCTTGAGCTCAGGAGTTTGAGACCAGCCTGGGCAGTATAGCAAGACCTTTTCTCTACAAAAAAATTTTTTAAAAATTAGCCAGGTGTAATGATGTGCACCTATAGTCCCAGCTACTGGGGAGGCTGAGGCAGAAGGATCACCTGAGCCTAGAAAGTCAAGGCTGCAGTGAGCTGTGATTGTGCCACTGCACTCCAGCCTGGGCAACAAAAGTGAGACTCCAACTCAGTCAATCAATCAATCAATAGAAACTTCATATGGCATGAGGGATGGGAGATAATTTTGTGACAGAAATGGATGTACTTTGGCTCTAAGACAGACTGTACTTTGCTGTGAGCATGCAAGTCCTAGAGAAATCAAGAAGAAAGGTGAAGGGCGTTATCCCAATCTCTGTAATAGGTTTCTGCTTCAGTGGAGAGGGCCAAATGTAAGGTATAAGAAATAGCGGATGTTATCTTCCCAGTGCTTCCACAAGAAGGCACAGTATGGATGGCCATTTGTCTTTTATGAGCAAGAGAGTTTTCTCTCTACCCCTATAAGGACAATTAGTAGAAAACATGAAGACATGGTTGGGAATTTTACACTTGATTTAAAAATTAGAAAACAAAATTTCTACCTACTACTAGTTAATTCATCACTACCAAATACATAAGCAACCATAGGTTTTTCTTTCTAAAAATCTCTCAGTTTCCTCCAGTCATAAAGTTATCTTTAGAAGTGTATTTCTTTTTCTCTTTTTTTGTTTTTCTTTTTTGAATTGTAGTCTTATTCTGGTGTCCAGGCTAGAATGCATTGGCATGCTCACAGCCACTGTAGCTTTGACCTGCTGGGCTCCAGCAATCCTTCTACCTCAGCCTTCCAAGTAGCTGGGTCTGCAGACATGCGCCGCCACACCTGGCTAATTTTTTGATTTATTGTAGAGATGAGGTCTTGCCAAGCTGCCCAGGCTGGTCTTGAACCCATGGGCTCAGGTAATCCTCTCACCTTGGCCTCCCAAAGTGCTGGGATTATAGGTGTGAGCCACTGCACTGGGCTTATAATTATATTTCAAACATCAAAATAACCCCGGACATAAAGGAAAATTTTAGCATTAATCCATTTTCTCAAAAAACATCTTTTAAAAACTAGATTAAAAATATATGGTGTTTTCATGCCTTGATAAAAAAATATCATGTTAAACATCATGTATAGATTTTTAGGTTGTTAAATTCTTGTTTTGGTACCAAGAAAAAAGAAAGGAAAACACAAAAGTTTATTTTCTTGCAAAACATTAAAATAGTTCTTTACAGTATCATGACAGACGACATGGCACTTGTCAAGAAATGTCAGTGGTGTTGTCACACCTACCTCATTAAGTCCCAAAAAGAAAATATAGCAGTAAAAATCTGTCATTACCTTGACTTGTGGGTAAAATTGTTCCTGGGCTTATTCCTAACAGTTTTCATGTTAGTTTTTGTGGTTCAAATGTGTCATCATTTTTAAGGTAATAAAATTTATTTTTAGAAAATTTTAGATTCACAATAAAACTGAGTGTAAAGCAGAGAGAGTACCCAAGTTCCCCCCAATCCCCATATATTAATAGATACACACATACAACCTTCCCTACTATGGACATCCCTCATTGTAGTGGTACGTTTGTTACAATTGATGAATCTATACTGATACATCTTATCACTCTATGTCCATAGTTACTTAAGTTTCATAGTTGGTTTTGTACATTCTCCGAGTGTTGACAAATATCCAATGACATATGTTCACCCTTGTATTATCGTACAGAATAGTTCCTCTGCCCTAAAAATCTTGTGTCCTGCCTATTCATCCCTTCCTCCCCCAAACCCTTGGCAACCACTGATCTGTTTATGATCTCCAAGGTTTTTTTTTTTTTTTTTTTTGAGTTGGAGTCTTACTCTGTCTCCCAGGCTAGAGTGCAGTGTCATGATCATGGCCACCGCAGCCTTCACCTGCTGGTCTCAGGCAATCCTTCCACCTCAACCTTCCAAATAGCTGGAATCACAGGTACATGCCACTGTACCAGGCTAATATTTTTTTTTTAATTGTGGAGATGAGATCATGCCAAATTGCCCAGGTTGGTCTCAAAACCCTGGACTCAGTTAATCCTCTCACCTCCACCTCACAAAGTGCTGGGATTACAGGCTTGAACCACACTGCACCCAGTCATAGTATGTATGTATGTATGTATGTATGTATGTATGTATGTATGTATCTATCTATCTATTTATAATGTACAGAATGTCATATAGTTGGTATCATGCAATATATAGCTTTTCAAATTTCCTTTTTTCATAAGTCATATGCACCTATTAATAAGTTTCCTCCAAGTCTTTTTATGACTTGATAACTCATTTCTTTTTAGCACTGGATAATATTCCACTGTCTGGATGTCCCACCGTTTTATTGGCCTATTCACCTACTGAAGGGCATCTTTGTTGCTATCAGGTTTGGGGAATTATGAATAAAACTTCTAAAACTTCTATAAATATTTGTGTGCAGGTTTTTGTGTGAAAACAAATTTTCAGTTCATTTGGGTAAATACCAAGGAGCATGACTGGATTGCTGGATCATATGGCAAGAGTAAGTCGTTTTATGAGCTTCCAAATTGTCTTCCAAAATGGCTGTATCATTTTTCCTCCCCAATACCACACTGTCTTAATTACTGTACCTTTATTATAAGTCTTTAAGTCAGGTATTGTCAGTCCTCCAACTTTGTTCTTCTTCTATTGTCTTGGCTATTTTGGGTCTTTTGTCACTCTCTATACATTTTTAGAATCAGTTTTTAAATATTCTTACAATAGCTTGCTGTATTTTGACTGGGATTGTGTCAACCGACTATATTGTGTGCATTTATTTTTGGACTCTTTATTCTGTCCCATTGATCTATTATTTTTTATTTTGACTGGGATTATGTTGAATCTATAAATCATGTTGGGAAGAACAGACATCTTAAAAATATCGAGTCTTCCTATCCATAAACATAGAGCAGCTCTCAATTTATTTAGTTCTTTGATTTTTCTATTAGGATTTGTAGTTTTTCTTGTGTAAACTTTGTACATATTTTATTAGATTTATACTTAAGTATTTCATTTTGGGAGTTCCTAATGTAAATTGTATTTAGTTTTAAATTTCAAGTTCCGCTTATTCATCGCTGGTATATAGGAAAGTGTTGCCTTTTGTGTATTAATATTTTATACTCAGCTTTGTTATCATTTATTCCAAATGAGGGTTTTTTTCCTCTTTTTTTTTTTTTGCCAATCTCTTTAATTTTCTACATAGACAATCATATCATCTGTGAAAAAAAGTTTTATTTCTTCCTTCTGAATCTCTAAATTTTATGTCTTTATTTTTATTTTTGCCTAGTTGCATTAGCGAGTACGTCAATACTTTTAAAAAGTGGCAAAATGGGGCATACTTGCCATGTTTCTGATCTAGTAGTAGGAAAGCTTCTGGTTTCTCACCATTGAGTATGATGTTAGCTGCAGGGATTTTTGTAGACTTTTTTTTTTTTGAGTTGAAGTCTCACTCTGTCACCCGGACTGGAGTGCAGTGGCTGCTCCCGGCCACCGCAGCCTCGCCTGCTGGGCTCCGGGGATCTTTCCGCCTCAGCCTTCCAAGTAGTCGGAATTACAGGCATGCGCTACCACACGCGGCTGATTTTTTTGATTTATTGTAGAGATGAGGTCTCACTGCCCGGGCGGGTCTCGAACCCGCGGGCTCAGGCAATCCACTCACCTCAGCCTCCCAAAGGCGCGGGATTACAGGCTGAGCCACCGAGCCCAGCTAGACTTTTTTTTTTTTTTTATCAAGTTAAGAAAGTTGCTCTTTTCATAGTTTGCTGAAAGTGTGAGTAGTTGTTACATTTGGTCAAATCCTTTTTTCTGTATCTACTGATGAGATAATGTGATTTTTCCTCATTAGCCTGTTGATATAATGGATTACATTAATTGATTTTCAAATGTTAAATCATCTCGATATACCTGGAATAAATTTCACCTGGTCATCATGTAAAAGTATTTTTATATATTGTTGGATTTGATTTGCTAATATTTTGTTGAGAATTTCTGCAATGATGCTCATGAGCAATATTAATTAGTCTGTAGTTTTCTTTTCTTGCAATGTCTGGTCTGTGTTGGCTTTAGGGTGATACTGCCTTTATAGCCTGAGTTAGAAAGTATTTTCTCTGCTAGAACTTTCTAGAACAGACTGTAAATAATTGATATAATATCTTCCTTAAAAAGTTTTGTAGAATTAACTAGTGAATCCATCTGGGTAGGGTGCTTACTGTTTGGGAAAGTTGTTAATTATTGATTTAGTTGTAATAGATATAGGCTTATTCAAATTGTGTTCCTCCTTGTATGAGTTGTGGAAAATTGTGTTTTTCAAGAAACTGGTCCATATTATCTAAGTTATCAAGTGTGTAGGCATAAAATTTTTCAGCGTATTGCTTTTTAATCTTTTTAATTTCTGTGAACTCTGTGGTAATACCCCTTTTGATTTCTGATATTGGTAATTGAATTATCTTTCTTTTTTCTTAACCTGGATAGAGATTTGCCAATTTTATTGATACTTCCAAATAATAAACTTTTGTTTTTGTTAATTCTTTCTATTGATTTTTTGTTTTTATTTTTTTATTTCTGCTCTAATAGTTATTTATTTTCATCTGCTTCATTTGGATTTAATTTTCAAATTAAAGTTTAATTTTAATTTTCTAAAAGAGAAG
Organism: Carlito syrichta; assembly: GCF_000164805.1. Lineage (NCBI taxonomy): Eukaryota > Metazoa > Chordata > Mammalia > Primates > Tarsiidae > Carlito > Carlito syrichta. The sequence continues at coordinate 203,696 of NW_007023522.1, forward strand.
CTTGAATTATAGATATTATGTCGTTCTTTTTCTCTAATAAATGCAATGCTATAAATTTCTTTGTAAACACTGCTTTTGAAATTTGAAATTTGTATTTTAATTTCCATTTAATTAAAAATATTTTAAATTTTTTCTTGAGCTTTCTTGTTTGATCCATATGTATTTAGGAGTGTGTTGTTTACTCTCCATGAATTTTGGGATTTTCCAGCTGTCTTTCTGTTATTGATTTCTCCTTTAATTGTCATTTGAAAGCAGCTATTGTATGATTTCTATTCTTTTAACCTTCTTAAGAAGTGTTTTATGACCCAGAATTTCTCTATCTTGTTGAACATTCCATGTGAGCTTCAGAACAATGTGTAATTTGCTGTTACTAGATGAAGTGGTCTATAGAGATCAATTATATTCAGTTGATTGGTGCAGTGGAGTTCAACTTTGTCCTTATTGATTTTCTGTTGAATGGATCTGTCCATTTCTTAAAGGGAAGTTAAAGTCTCCAATCTTAATGGTGGGTTTATCAAATTTTCCCTGCATTTCTGTGTGTTATTGCCTCACATGTCTTGGTGCTCTGTTATTAGGCACATACACATTAAGGATGATTGGTCTTCTTGGAGTGTTGACCCCTTTATCATTAGGTGATACACCTTCTAATCCCTAATAATTTCCCTGGCTCTGAAGTCTGTTCTGCCTAAAATTAATGTACTTACTACGACTTTCTTTTGATTAAGGTTAGCACAGCATATCTTTTCCATTTTTTAGGATTATATGTCTTTATATTTAAAGTGAGTTTTTTGTGGACAACATACAGTGAAGTCTTGCTTTTTCATATACTCTAACAATCTGCCTCTTTTAACTGTTGTATTTAGAACATTGACATTTAAATTAATTGGGATATTTTGATTAATATCTATCTTACTTGTTACTGTTTTCTATTTGTTGCCCTTGTTCTTTGTTCCTGTATTTGTCTTCTATTTTTTTTCCTGCAAACAGCAAGCAACTACCTAAGCCTTTCAAAGGCAGCTTGTAATTTATTGGGTCTGGAGTGAAAACCAAGAATATATGTTTTCAAGAATTAAATGATTATCCTCAAGGAAGTTTGGGGAAAATAGAGAAAGACCAAAATAAGAATTACTGTCATATGCTGCATAATGACTCTGTAGCCAATGACAGACTGAATATATGATGGTGGTCCCATAAAACTATAGTGTCATATTTTCACTGTACTTTTTCTATGTTTAGATATGTTTATATACATAAATACTCAGCATTGTGTTATAATGGCTTACACTATTCAGTATATTAACATGCTGTACAGGTTTGTAGCCTATAGGTAAACTATACTCTATACCCTAGGTTTGTGTAAGTACACTCCGTGATGTTTGCACCACAAAATCTCCTAACAATGCATTTCTTAGAACATATTCCTGTAATTAAGCCACATATGACTGCATTTGTGTAGAATCATCAAGGTAGAAAGTTCAACAAACTGCATCTAATCTATCTTCTAAATTGGGAGCCCAAAAATCTAGTGAGCATTATCTTACTCCTTAATTCCCATCCATGTTATTGACTTCTCTGGGCTGCCTGGGTCAAGAATGTCTCCTAACAAGAGTAGTTTGAATGCCTCCTGAAGGCAATCTTTGAGCTAGGCACAGAAATTCAAGGAGAAGAAAAGCTCCTGCTGTGGAAAGGGAGCCAGATGGCATGTATTTAGGCCTTGTAATGTAAACAACAGCAGTAATAATAATGAATGAAAAAGAAAATAAATGAAAAGAAAATTAGAAAAAAAATATTTTAATGTGATTACTAATAAGTCAAATATACTTATGCTTTAGAAAACTAAATATTTTTTTTGAGTCGGGGGTCTCACTCTGTCACCAAGGCTGGAGTGCAGTGGCATGATCAAGGATTACTGCAGCCTTGAGACCTCCTGGCTCAGGTGACCCTCCACCTCAGCCTCCCAAGTAGCTGGGACTACAGACATGCACCAACATGCCCAGCTATTTTTATTTTTATTTTTATTTTTGGTAGAGACGAGGTCTTGCTATGTTGTGTAGTTTGGACTCGAACTCCTGCACTCAAGTGATCCTCCTGCCTCAGCTTCCCAAAGTGCAAGGATTATAGGTGTGAACCACCACTCGTGGCCTAAAGATTAATTTTAAATGATTTATGAACCAATTCAAAATAGATTTAAATGAACAAGATAACTAAGATAATAGAGCTTGGACTACACAAAAGAAAATGTAGTTGTAAAATTATCTTTCTCTATTAGAAGTAGCTCATATTCACAACACAAATAGATGGAAGAACATTCCATGGTCATGGATTGAAAGAATCAATATTATCAAGATGTGCACTATACCCAAGGCAATCTACACGTTCAACACAATCTGTATCAAATCACTAACATTATTTTTCACAGACCTTGAAAAGACAATACAGAAATTCACAAGCGGGGGGAAAGCCCAATTAGCTAAAGCAATCCTCAGCAAAAAGAGCAAAGCTGGAAGCGTCATACTTTCAGACTTCAAACTTTACTACAAGGCTATAGAAACCAAGACATCATGGTACTTGTTTTTTAAGAAAGGACAGAGAATTTGGAAATAAATACACATACCTTCAACAAACATTGGGAAAAGAAACCACATTTAGCAAATGGTGCTGGGAAAACTAGTTAATCGCATGCAAAAGAAAGAAGCTGGACCCAAACCTATCTCCATATATAAAAATAAACTCAAAAACAATCAAGGACTTAAATGTGAAACCTCAAACTATAAGAATCTTAGTGGAAGACTTAGAAACACTATCCTGCACATTAAGTAGGCAATGAATTCATGGCAAAGTACGCAAAAGCTAAAATGGACAAGTGGAGCATTATCAAGCTAAAACAGGGCACACAACCACCCATTACAAGAGGAACAGAGGCCTAACTAGAAGCCCAAACCTCACTTGCACACAATTTACTTCTATAGTAAATCCTCATATGTACTCCACAACTCTGAAATAAAAATAAATACAATTTTTAAAAAGATGTGCATGTATTTTTTTATATATGGGGAAAAGTACCAAATTTTAAGGATCTCTTAATTATACCCACACATACATGTATAAATTCTTAGATAAATCTCTGAATAAATGTTCTTATCAAAAAATAAATAAAATTTTAGAAGGATTTATTGAGAGGACAGCAAAGCTCTCACAGTGGGAGGAGACCCGAAGGGAATGCCTAATAAATAAAAATTCAAAACTTACAAAAAATAGCTCCTACCCTGAAGGATCTCATCATTATTTCTTTTCTATTTATTTATTTATTTATTTATTTATTTATTTATTTTGAGTTGGACTCTCATTCTGTCGCCCAGACTGGAGTGCAGTGGCCGCTCCTGGCCACCACAGCCTCGACCTGCTGGGCTCCGGCGATCCTTCCGCCTCAGCCTTCCAAGTAGCCGGAATTACAGGCATGCGCTACCACGCCGGGCTGATTTTTTGATTTGTTGTAGAGATGAGGTCTCGCTGCCCAGGCGGGTCTCGAACTCGCAGACTCAGGCAATCCACTCACCTCAGCCTCCCAAAGGCACGGGATTACAGGCTGAGCCACCGAGCCCAGCTATCATTTCTGTTCTAATTACCTGATAGTTTCCATGTAGAAGGAAATTGAAGGAAGACATTTAATACTTATGTTCTATCTCTGCATGTATTTGACTTCATTTGGTTAATTTGTTACTTTTTTTTCCTCTCCCAACAGGTAATATTGAAGAAAAAAGTAACTCCACTATGTACGGTCTAACTTGGGAACTATATTAAGTATAATCACAATTTCCTATTTTGCATTGCATTTCATTGTTCATAAGGAGCTACATTTTAAACCTTCTTGAGAAAGCACTCTGCAAGGTCTAAAATCTAAAAAGTTAGATTGCAATGTGCATCATAGGAAATCAGATAAGAGAATAGAAAGATAGAAAAATATCCCACCCATTTTATAGAGCCAGGCAGTTATAATTCATTTTATACTTATTCTATTGATTAATAACTCATCTTCTCATAAGATAACTTGACAGAACCCTTTGCTTTACATTCTTTCATAGTTCATCTAAAGGTCAACTGGTAAATGAGGTAGCCATCTTTTAAACAAATACTTTTATTTTAAGTAATAATAAAACGTCTCTCTATAAGAATTGAGTCTCTTACAGCTCAGAGAAAGGAGCTTAGGTTAGACTTCCAATGTGACAGGGAAAATAGGGACCCTATCTCCCTTGATGTTTATGTTTCAAAGAAATAGTTCTTAAGTTCTTAAGAAAAACATTCTTGAGTTGTAAAGCTGACCAGGGGCTTACCTAGCCTTTACAAAGTGTTACATACACATCAAAGGGTTAGAGGAAGGATTCACAAACAATAGGCTTCTCATGGAAATGCTTAAAGAAGGTGGGGTGGTCTCTTTTAGGAAAAATTTAATTTTTTAAACTCACCCTTACGTTTTCAACAAGTATTTAGTTAAGCTCTATTATTTGCTGGGTACTGAAGAATGTATAGATACATGATGGTGAAGTTACTGTAATGGCGTATTTAAAAAATTGAGAGATTTGTAAGTGGAGCATGATTTACCATGAGGATGGTGATAGAAGTAGAAGGTCCTGGTGGTCTAAAAGCATCAGCTAATCGGTTTTATTCTGCCAGCGTAGGAGCACAAAAATCAAACTTGCTATTTTCTTTTAAAAAAATGTATATAGTTTAATAATAAATAAAAAATTATATATTTATCATGTACAGATTATGCATTAAAATATGTATTCATTGTGGAATAGCTAAATTGGGCTAATTAGCATATGCATCACTTCACATATTTATCATTGTTGTGGTGAGAACACTTAAAATCTACTCTCAACAATTTTCAAGAATACAATATATTGTTATTAACTATAGTCACCATGTTGTACAATAGCTCTCTTAAATTTATTCCACCTGTCTAACTGAAATTTTGCCCCTGGATGAACATCTCCCCACTTCTCCTGCTTCCAGCCTCTGGTAACCACTATTCTATTCTCTACTTCTATGAGTCCAACTTACTTTAGATTCAACATATCATTAAGTTGATGTGGTTCTTGTCTTTCTGTGTCTGGCTCATTTTACTTAACATAAGACCATCTAAATTAGTACAAACATTATTGAAAATAGTATGGGAGTTCCTCAAAATATTAAAAATAAAACTCTGAGCCACGGGTTCGAGACCCGCCCGGGCAACTTGGACATTGACTCTAAAACCAAAAATCAAAAAAAAAAAATTAGCTGTATGTGGTAGTGCGCCTCTAGTTCCGGCTATTTGGAAGGCTGAAGCAGAAGAATCACCGGAGCCCAGCAAGTCGAGGCTGCAGTGGCTGGGAGTGTGCCACTGCACTCCAGCCTGGGCAACGGAGTGAGACTCCAACTCAGAATAAATAAATAAATAAGCAAACCAACACAATAAAACCACCATATGATCCAGCATTCCTACTACTGGGTGTATATCCAAAAGAAATGTAATTAGTATGTGTAAGAGCTATCTGGGCTCCTATATTCATGGCAACGTTATTAACAAGAGTCAAGACACTAACCTTAGAGTCCATAAATGGTTGAATGGATAAAGAAAATGTTTTGTATATACACACGAAATGTTATTCAGCCTTAAAAAGAAAGAAATCCTGTCATTTGCAACAACATGAGTGAAACTTGTTTTCTTTAGAGATCTTGGATGTGACAAACTGCTTCTTTTATTGAGATATATATTGTATGGTTGAACTAAAAAACGTACCTCTGAATGAGGTAGGCTTTTATTTCATTAACTTTATCTACAAAGACTTGACATGAAGCCTGGGGTGGAGGGGGACGTGATATATTAAGCAGGATTAACCACTACTAAGAAACTTGGCTTTTAACTCCTCTGAATCTGTTTGTTCAACTCTTAATGGAGAAAATTACACCTAATGATTCCCAAGATTCTTTTCAATGATCTGCCCAAATGGTTTATAGCGTAGCTACTCGAAGTATGTCCCAATGACCAGCGGTATCATTTGAAAGTTGTAAGAAATGCAGAATCTCAGATCCACCCCAGCGCCACTGAATCAGAATCTGCATTTTAACAAGCTCCTCAGGGTATTTTAACTACAATAATGTTTGAGAAGCAGTGGTTTGAGAAGCTGGAAAACAAAAAATAATAATAATGATAAAAGTTGTCCAGAAATGTGGGGAAATTTTTGGAATACAGAGAATAGACAGCAATGGCCATAGAAAAACAGGAAGAGTAAATTGCAATACTAAAGAGTTGAAGAGAGGAATGTTACAGAGCGAGTTGCGGCTGACAAAAGAAGCAGAGACGCATCTGGTAGTTTTCTGGACCTCAGAAACAGACCAAGGGAAAATGTAAAAAGGCAGAGAAACAAAGAAAAAAGGGAGGGAGAGAGGGACAAAGAGAAGGGGCGTGGGGAGAAGCAAAGGAAGGGAAGGGAAGGAAAGGCAAGGAAAATCAGTCCCCTCAAGTAAAAAAAATTCCCGAATATTCCAGCCCCAGGAAAAAGTGTTGCTTACACTGGAAATCATGAGACTCCTTAGCTAAGATTCCTGTTTCTTTTCTTATAAAAAAAATCACTTCCTAGAAAAATGTACATTATCAAATCTGATCAAAGATAAAGGTAGTGTGAATGGATATATTCTTATAAAATATCATGAAAGTAACAAAAATATCCTTTCACCCTTGGAAAAGCAGCAGGGCCAGCAGTTGCTTTCATAGGTCAGTTCTACCAAACTCATTAAGAAAATAACATCTTTTCTTTTTAAACTTTTTTAGATATTATAAAATGGAAAGATTGACAGTATATTCTACTAGATTAGCATAAACCTGGTATCCACATCTTATACAACCTTATGAGCCAATCTCACTTATAAAAATAAATGTAAACCGGGCTCGGTGGCTCAGCCTGTAATCCCGTGCCTTTGGGAGACTGAGGTGAGTGGATTGCCTGAGCCCGTGGGTTCGAGACCCGCCTGGGCAGCGAGACCTCATCTCTACAATAAATCAAAAAATCAGCCGGGCGTGGTAGCGCATGCCTGTAATTCCAGCTACTTGGAAGGCTGAGGAGGAAGGATCGCCGGAGCCCAGCAGGTCGAGGCTGCGGTGGCCGGGAGCGCCCACTGCACTCCAGTCTGGGCGACAGAGTGAGACTCCAACTCAAAAAAAAAAAAAAAAAAATGTAGACATCCTAAATGCAATTTTAGCAAAGAAAACTACTAGAGTGAAATAATACAACCTCCAAAGATTCATTCCAGGAATGCAAGGATAATTAATGTTAATAACTATATTAATATAATTCATCACATTAACAGAATAATGATGAAACAATATTATTTCTATTGAATGCTAGACTATTTTGACAACTTTTAAAAAGTTTTTCCTATAAAATATTCTTAAAAATTTAAAAATATCTAACTTTTCTAATTTGAGAGAAAACACCTAGCTCAAACTCAAGCTTCATAGTTAAAATGAAAACTTGAGCAGCATTTTCTTTATAAGTAAGAATAAGACAAGAATTCTTATTTCCTCTAAAACATTGTTCTGGAAAACTTAGATAATGTAATAGAACATTAAAATGTTCAAAGATCTAAAATTATTAAGGAGGAATTTTTTAAAATAACAATTTGCGAAAAATGAAAATTCAAGAGAATCTGCCACAAATTTTTAAAACAAATTAAGAACTCCATAAAGGTGGCCATATATAAAACCACAACACTAAAATATTTAAAGCTTTGCTATGCATCAGAAATAACCACTTGAAAAATGCAATGGACTCATATCACCTACCAATAAATATTTCTTTAATGAACAACAATAAAAATGCTATAGAAAAAAATCCCACTCACAATAGCAACAATAACTATTTTTTAAATCTCCTAAGAATAAGATTTACAAGACGTGCAAGATATATTTCAGCAAAAGGTTCCAAAGGGCATAAAATAAAATCTAACTAAGAGTTATACTATGACATACATTTAAGAGTGAATATTAAAGTATATGTCATAATTCATGAATTCAATACCAAACAAAATCTTCATAAAATGTTTAATAATGCATGACAAACTAAAGTCCATGGCACTTTGAAAAGGTAAAAGCATAGGCAAAAAATATTTGAGGAAAAGAATGAAGAGGGGAGTTTACCTTGGCAGATTTAACATATTCTTCTATAACCACAGTGTTGAAACAATATGGGGTAATCCTAAAGCATGCTCTTTTCATATGTGATAAAAGTAGCTTTAACCTCTGGGAAAAGGTTGGCCTATTAGATGTATAATAATTATTTATTCACTTGGAAAACATAAAGTGAGAGTCTTACTTCCCATCATCCTATAAGGAAATTCCAGAGGGTTTAAGTTATAAACCCTTGCACACACAAACACAAACATATACTCACTGTAAGTCTATAAAAAAAGAGAGAATTCATTTCTGAATCTCAGAGCACCTCCATAGGAAAGATACAAAACATTAAAATGATTTATAGATAGAACTATATAAAAATGTAGAACGTTAGCAAAAATGTAAAAGACACGAAAGTAAAGACAAGCGACAGACTTTAAAAAACAATTTGCAAAAATTAGTTTCTACATTAAAAAAATCCTCTTACGATAACTAAGTAAAAAATAACCAACTCAGTGTTAACTTGAGCATAAGCTGTGAATAAATTAAAAGACACAAAATACAACATAATGTGCAAAATCTTAGTAGTATTTATGAAAAAATTCCTCTACATGAATATTCATGATAATATTGTTTATTTGATTTAAAAACCTTAACTGTGAAATGTACCATTCATTCTCATTACAGAAAGGAATAACTACCATGTGTCAGGCACTGGTGTAGGCCCTGGAGATACAGCATGAACAAAATAAACCTTCTACAAAATAAATTTTAAAATAAAAATTAAAATTCCTGTTCTTGGAGCCTCTATTCTAATTTGCATACACAGGAGTTTTTAAAAAGCATACAAACACAGCTTAAAGAATAATAAAAATGCACTGAACATTCCTCCACCACTCCAGTTAAGAATTAGAACACTGTCAGTACCATGTACAAAAGCCATTTGCACTCTTTAGGAGTAAGCAGTAGCCTGGTTTTGTAGTAATCACTGTAGTACTTTTTTTTATTCATCTAACAAATATTAGCTATCTTTTCTATACCTTCCTGGAACTTACAATCTAGGAAGGATAGACAGACAAGAAATGGTAAACATACAAACAAGTGATAAATCCAAGGAAAAGAAGGTGAGGCACTGGGTGTAGAGACATAGCTGGAGAAAATTCCATGTTGAGCAAAAGGCATAGGATGGGAGTGATCCTGGGGTATTTGGGGAATATTAAAAAGGCCAGTATGACAAGAACAGAGTAAGCAAATAGGTGAATGGTAGGAAAGGAAATTCAAAAGCAAGCAAAGTGTGGAATGGGGTGGGCTATGGTTTAAATGTGCCCCTCAAAGTTCATGTGTTCAAAGTTAATTATGGTAGTTGAAGCCTTTCAAAGGTGATTAGGTCATGAGGGCTCTGCCCTCATGAATAGATTAATGCCATAATCATCGGTGTGAGTTAGCTATTGCAGGAGTGGGTTTCTAATAAAAGGGATAAATTTGACCCACTTCTCTCTCTGTCTCATGTGCTTACTTTCACCTTATACCCTTCTGCCATAGAATGACCCTCTCCAGATGCCGGTGTCATGCTCTTGAACTTCCCAGCACCCAGAACGACAAGCCTAATAAACTTTTTTCTTCATAAATTACCCTGTCTGTAGTATTCTGTTATAGCAACAGAAAACAAACTGTGGGCACATCATATAGTACTTCTGGTTTTACACTTAGTTCATTATGGTGTTTTGAACACAACCACCATTGTAATGCTTTGAACAGAGCAGTGACATGATTTGACTTCTGTTTTTAAAGAATCTCTCTTGTTGCTCCATAGATGAGAATGGACTTTAGTGGGCAAGAGCAGAAGTACTTATTTCAACTACAGGACTTTTCTAAGAATTCAAGTGAGAGATGCGATCACAGTGGTAGCAACAGAGATGGTGAGAAGTGATTGAACTCTGGATATATTTTGATTGTGGAGTCAACAGAATTTTCTGGAATTTTAGATGTGGGGTATGAGAGAGAAAGGAGTCAAGAGTAACTTCAATATTTGGGGCCTGAAATGTTAGGAAGGTGGATTTACCTTCAAGCAAGCTGGTTTTGAAGAAGTCCAGGAAATATCACCCTAAAATATGCTGCAGCTGTATGTTGATTACTTCAGGCTGAAAAACATGGAGAATGGCAAATGCAGGGAAATTCCTTCTCTGATCCTCCCTTAACTGAAAAAAAAAAAAAAAAAAAAAAAACACCTCATTTTTCCCCTCTCTGGAATCTCATTATCCAGGGAATAATAACTCACAGGAGAAGAAACAACTCACCTAGATAGATTTTGCAGCAGGCTAGCACCTATTTTTCTGACTGCTTCTCCTTGAGACAACTTTTATTACCTGAGATAGCCTTTATTTTCATAAAAAGAAAAACCTTGATTCACTATGCATTTCCTCCTTTCACCCTCCCATAGCTGTGGCTACCTCCCCCTAGATGCCCCAAGCCCCTATTCCAATGCTATAAGAAATTTTATCATCTGGCCCTTCTTCAGGTATCATATTTTTTAGAATTTCCATGTAAATGCAAGTAATTAAACAGCTATTCTTCTGTTAATCTGCTTGCCATAAGTTAAGATCATTGACTCAATTGTTGAACCTTCAAAAGGTTGAGAGAAAGTTTTCTCTCGCCTATAGACTGGTCCCCTATTAACTCTGGCCTCATTTCTTACTTCATCCTCTTCACCCATTCTGCACCATTCCCACCAAACTCTGCTGGTCCTTGAGATCACCAGACACTTTCCCCTCTTAAGTCCTTTGCACTGACTCTTCCTTATGCCTGGAATGCTTTTCCCACAAATATTTATATGACTACCTCCCTTATCCCCTTCGAGTTTTGCTCAAATGCACCCTCTCAATGCAGCCTATCTTTTTTTTTTTTTTTGAATTGGAGTCTCACTCTGTCGCCCAGACTGGAGTGCAGTGGCCGCTCCCGGTCACCGCAGCCTCGACTTGCTGGGCTCCGGCAATCCTTCCGCCTCAGCCTTCCGAGTAGCCGGAATTACAGGCGCGCGCTGCCACACCCGGTTGATTTTTTTTTTTTTTTTTATTGTAGAGATGAGGTCTCGCCGCCCAGGTGGTTCTCAAACCCGCGGGCTCAAGCAATCCACTCACCTCAGCCTCCCAAAGGCGCGGGATTACAGGCTGAGTCACTGAGCCCGGCAATGCAGCCTATCTTGATTACCTACCATCTTCCCTTGCATACTCTAATCCTCTTTATCCTACTTACCTTCATTTTCTTTCTCTATAGCACTTATCACCATGGAACATACTATGTATTGACTTAAATGTTGTTCGTATCACTTATTTTCTGTTTCTTCTTGCTGATACTTAATCTACACAAAGACAGAGATCTTTACCTAAAACAGTACCTGATATGTAGAGAGTTTCTATTAAATATCTGTTGAATGAATAAATGCATGCAGTTACATAATCTCCTCATTTCCCTCACCAATGTATGATATTCCCCTAGCCCAAGGACCATTTATTTTACTCTCTATGGATAATAAAATTCCATAATTTTGTGGGGGTGGGGAATAAGAACCTGGTCTCTGCCTCTTAAACAACTTTTATCCACTTTTCCTTCACTTAGCATTTTCTTCAACCAGAGATCAGTGATGTCTGGGACTATCAGTCTGAAACCATCTGGCGAGCCTGTAAAGTAAATAGCACTCATTCTCAGTTTGTCCACTGCTATTTTAGTATGTGGCTTTCTGAGATCTACAAAATCAGATTATGTTCATCCATTCCTCTTTCCAGCTTCCAAAATTTTGTTGCTGTTATCACCTTTCTTGTTTTCCCTGTTTTTCTGAGTGTTTAAAAAATTCCGTTACTACATAGTTTTAGTGATGGTTGGATTTGGAGTGAAATTACAAATGGTTTGAGTTTTTCATTTTTACTAATGAACCTATTGCAGTATTGAATATAGGCTTATGTCCAGTAATATAAAGACTTGTATGAAAAAATGTTAATTGACCAAAAAAAGCAACTGAACAATACGTGCAGAGTGTGAACAACCACTCACTAACCAAATGAACTCTTATAAGTTGCTCAACCTTTCAAAGCAATTTCTTCATCTATGAAATGATGATTAAAGTATAACCCCTTTCATAGTTGATGAGCATCAAGGAGAAAATAAACATGCAATAGTTGTTTAGCAAGTGTCTGGCATGTAGTAAAAACTATTACTATATTGTACCTATTATTATCTCATTTGTATTTTTTAAACGCCTTATGCTTGCTTTTGTATGTCATGGTTGCTAATTTCAGTTCCAAAATTCAGGACTGAATAATTATCTTTGCTTATAAACTTTTATATATTTATAAATTATATATTTATAAACTATATTATTTCAGTGGTGAGCCTCCACATCAGGTTGCATAAAGCATCATCATAATGTGTGACTACCACCTCACTACACACTTTTCTGGGCTTATTTATATAATCCAAGTGACTTAGGTCTGCCTGTTCATCCTGCCTCTTGCCTGGCTGTGATGCCTCTTTGCCTCTGCTCAGTCTCTGTGTGATGTCAGTGCCACTAACGTATACATGAATACATGGGAAACATTCTGAGTACTTATACTACTCTAGGGTCTGGGACAATCAGCTTCTGTATCCCACTCAGGAACATGGCTGTTTCATCACAATGACACCACAAAATGGCATGGGAAGGTCTGTGAGACTGTCTCAAGTACAGTGGATAGACACAAAATGGACACAACTCTTCTGTCGCTGCAGATCACCCAGCACTTACATCTCTGAACCCACAGGGGCTTCTACTCACTACTCACTTCCACTTGAGTCCAGGGCTTGGTTGAAGGCAGGGGCAAGAAGGGCTCAGGGCCCCTTCTCAGGACTCATCAGCCCTCATCCTTTCCCCTCTAGCTCTGCTATTCCTTCAACCTAGAGAATCTCAAGACTTAAGTCAAAGAAGATTTCCTCTCAGTTATCATCTTCTTTATTTTATGCTATAATTAGTCTTCTAAAATTCAAATGGCAAGATTCTGACATTTTTCTTAAAGGGTCTTTCCTTTTAGGAGACAATATATCTAGTAGAATTGAAGGAAGATTGGGACCCACTAAGGAATATCAATGGCAAAAACGATCTGCTAATATATCTATCAGTAATACATTTATATTTAAACTTGTTTTAAATGTGTTCATCTGCAAAGATGAAAAAAGCCTTATTAGATTATATTTCAAATCAGATAACAAGGCTGCCTCTAGCAAAAGGGATGTTGATCAATGGAAACTTTCGTTTTTACTCTCCTTTTTCAGAATTCTTTGACTGCTTTAAAGAAGTGATTCCCAACCTTTAGTATGAATCAAAATCACTAGGAGTTAAAACTCTTTTGGGCTTCAACCACTAATTTGCATTTCTATCAGATTCTCAGGAGATGCTGGCACTGCTGCACTAGCAAAAGTATTACAGGTTTGCTCTAAAGCAGTGGTAAATATAAATCATATAAAATATTTACAAATGTTAAAGTCTATGATGCTTTAAGAGTTCCCATGGACTCTAAAGGAAACACCACTCTCTAATGCAACCAATGTTCATATGATGCTGAGAGAATGACTGTGTGCTGTCTCTCCGTCCTCTTCCACACCAGTTCATGCGTAAGCTAAACTGAGCTTTTCCCATGGGGAAGGGCCTTCTCATCACAGACCAAAATGATTGAAATTCATTCTGCTAAAATTATTCCTTTTTTTTGTAACTATCCTCTTTATGTATTTTTAAATGAGAAACAAAAATGTGATGAGGCACTGAGGAAAAATTAAAACTTAAAAAATAAAGAGCTAAATTGATACTATCAATAAAACTGATTGGATTCCCTAGTCAATTTCATTAATATTATCCATTTGCTGTGAATTCAATAATCTCTTATCAATTTCCCTTTAAAATTGTCCTGGGGAGAAGGGAGACTTGATTCTTGTCATAGCAGGTATAACTACAGAATGTCTTCTTAGAACTTTTCAGTATCTTTTGCAAGTGGCATTACATTTTCGTCTCAGATGCTAGTTTCTTGAATTTGTTCTATAATGTGTGTGGTTTTTGTTTTGTTTTGTTTTGTTTTCTGTTTTTTCAAAACATCTCCTCAGAGTCCTGGCCTGGTTTCTACCTTTTATGGCTTTCTCATTTGCTTTTCATGTCTCTGTGCTGTGCTAGATTTGGCTACAACTCTTTAACTTTCCAATTTTTCTTTATTCTGACAGACAGAATCTTATTTTTTTGGGAATTGCATCTGTGAATTAATGCTTTTGCCTGATGTTTTCCCTGGCTCAGTGACTTTAACCAGTAAACTCAATCTTTTTCACACCATTTTATTTGCTTACATAGCCAATTGAGCATTCCAAATATATGGAATATATTCATACCAATTTCTTCTTAAGCTTCTCTACTAGCATGAATGGGACTTTCTGTCACAGGTATTTTCTTTCTATATTAGCTTTCATTTCTCTTTCATCTATTGTACTTTTGGGTATGTATACTGCAAATGTCTTGAGTCTATTTTTGCCTCCATGCTTGTTTTGTAGCAAAAGTAAATAGCAGCACTGAAGTGGAGTCTTAATGTGAATGTATTTTAATTAAAACTTCATCTGTAAGCTGACGAGAATGACTAATTTAGCTGGCTCTAAAAACTCCATTATTTAAATTATGACCATAGAGTGACATGTTGTTTAAAGCTGCTGCAGATATACTCAATGGAAACTAATAATAAAGAACCAGAAGAAATTATTATTTTAAAGCATGATTTGGCATTGGCACATTTTAACTCTTTCAAAATTATTTTTTAACTCCAGCATTTTTATTCGTGGATATATACTTGTCTCTGTCCATTTGGGCTGCTACAGCAAAACACCATAAACCGCATGGATTACAATCAACAGAAATTTATTCAACACAGTTTTGGAGGCTGCAAAGTTCAAGATCACAAAGCTGGCAGAATTGATGTCTGTTGAGGTTTTGCTTTCTGATCCGTAGACAGCAACTTCTTGCTGTGTCCTCAAACAGTGTAAGGGACAAGTGAGATTTCTCGGGTCTCTTTTATAAGGGTACTACTCACCTTCCAAAGGCCTCACCTCCCAAAGCCATCACCTTAAAGGGTAGGTTTTCAGCATATGATTTTTGGGGGGAGGGGCACACATTCAGATGACAGTATTACCCAACAGAAATGCAGACATATCTTCATCAAAATACATATTTTATGGTCTTCGTAATAGCTATATTTCAAAGCCAGAACCTATGTGAATGCCTCACAACAACAGAATGGGTGAATCATAATGATGTCATATGCATATAATGGAATATTACACAATTAAAATGAACAATCAAAAATACGCGTGATAGTATGGCTAAATCTCACAAATATAATATTGAGTAAAAGAAACCAGTCATAAAGAAAACCAGCCACAAGAGTATATAGTCTATGAATATGCAATTCAAAAATAGGCAAAAACGAATCTATGATTAGTGGTTATTCTTGAATGGTAGCTATACTTGGGGGTGATTAGTGACTGGAAAAGACCACAGCGGTGTTTCCTAGGATCTGGAAATCAGCTGTTTGTTAACCTGGAAACTGTTTACATGATTATGCTCAGTTTTGAAATTTGACCGAGTACATAATTATGGCACTTGCATTTTCCTGTATATTTGTTATACATCAATATAAAGTAAAAAAAAAAGCTCTGCAGTATCCTCTTCATCCTCTCCTCTTTACATATTTCCTCCTGAAACCCTGTTTCTTTTTTTCAGGAGACAATTTATGTTATTTCTCATATTTCTGTATATCTTCCGAGTAGAGATATTGATATATTTTATTTTGGACTCTCATTTCAAGAATGTGTGTAGAGCAAACAGCTTTGGACAATAGAGATAGTTCCTCCTTCTGGAAAAGAAGGAATATTTATTTTCTGTTAGGAGTAATAAAGATAATATTTCCCTCTAGGACAAAGGTTGGGCAGGTTTGCTAGCAACCTCCTTTAGAAGATTAGGATTTGCTAAATACAAGGTTCTTTGGTTGTGATGAAAACCCACCACATGTGTAGTATTCATCTGGAAAGTTCTATATTACCCTCTGAGACACTGGGGGAGATTATAGAAATTCACACAAATATGATGCTCATGCTGCCTGCTGCTGTGCAGAAAGTAACAAAGACCTTTGTCTCTGAGTTCAGAGTATTAAATCTTTTTCAAACATCCATGAAACTGTGGCAAATTACCTTTTTAGCTAACAAACAGGTTAGAACTCGAAATCCTTCATAGTGTTTCATTCACCTCTAGCCTAGCAAGCCATGTCAGCTACCATTGCTATATCTTTTTTAGACTCACTATGTTATATGGGCCTAATTATAATAATAAATCTATTTTTGTTATAATAACCATATTAGAAAAATAGTAATCGTCAATATTTATTGAACAAATACTATGTGTGAGACAACACACCAAAATATATGCATACACGTATTTTTATTTTACAAACTCTCAACAATCCATCCAAGTTACTGCAAAAGACATTATTTCATTCATTTTGATAGCTGAATAGTATTCTACAGTGTATATATAGCACATTCTCATTGTCCACTGTTCAGCTGATGGGTATTTAGGTTAATTCCATATCTGTGCAACTGTGAATTATGCTGCAATGAACATGTGGGTGCAGGTGTCTTTTTTTATAAAAACAACCTCAGTCCTTTTGGGTAAATAACTAGTAGTGGTCAACAATCCATAAAATAGAGGGTTTTTTCAGTTTATAAATGAAGAAACTGAGGTTCAGAATTAAAGTAATTTACCATGTAACACACAGCTAGCAAATGGGGATTTAAGGCAAGTTGCCCTAACTTGAGAGCCTATACTCTTAAGTCTGTAGTAATCTCATATTTAGGGCAACTTCATATAACATTAGGGCCAAGAAGTACTTCTCAATTCCGTAGTGTGGCAGAACTGGCTAAAGTCACTATAAACAGGCAAATTCAAAAGAAATCGTTTGCTAAAACCATTTGTGGAAACACCACAGCTTCTCTGTTAACAAACTACCACTCATACCAGCATGTAGGTATTTGTTCTTTCACAAAACATTGGTTCTGAAAAATATTGTGATGTGGAAATAGTCATCTCTAATAGCATCTTCTCATTACACCCTGGAGTCTCTTAATCGAAAGGATGGTATGGTCCACCAGTCCAACATTTACATTGAAAGTTCTTTCTATTTTAGGGTATGCTTAGAAATGGATTTGACTAAATAGGCAATAATGTGCAATCAGAGAATCTCCAAGCATAGAAATATCTTAATATTTAGCTATCTTCTTTTTTGCACTATGATATTTTACTACAATCAGAATTCAAAGAACATGTTTGTTTGTTTTTTTATCAATGTTCTAGGTATAATTATTCTATGCCTCCATTTTGTTTTTTTTCCAACAAGAAATCTAAAAGAGAAAAGGATATCTTTCTAGTTGATTGTTATATGCCCACTACTACTTGATGTTAGATATATTTTATAATTTTCAATTTGGAAATGTATTAAAGTTAAAAATGCCTCTCTGTGAAAGAAGAATTAACTAAATTTACAAAATGAAAATGAAAAGGATTGCACACACCTTAGCTAGGAACAGCTAAGATGAAATCTATCACAGGTTTATTTCTTGTGTGTAAGATATATGTTCTAGTATGTACATGGCAGTATATACTGCAGATTTCAGAAATCACAGACAAAAGAAGTACACTTATTGAAGGTGAGGAACACATGCTGAGGGGCAAAAGCTACTTTTCCATATAAAATAGAATGCAGAATAAGGGTGAGTCAGGTGGTAGATAAAGCCTTCTCCACCCTTCCCCAGTCCCTGCTGCTTGCTAGAGTCAGTCAGTTCAGAGAAGTGAAGTAGTTGAGCCTACCCGGAGTATCAAAAAAAAACACATATTTTCAAGATGCAGCTTGGCTTTATGGCAACTGGGAATGACTGCAAGGTAAAAACAGCTAGACTAGAATATTATTTATTCCTTCGCCCACTTACAGAAACCACTTGTAATTAACTGGCCAGGAAAACTGAATCCATAAACTGATAAAATTTTAAAATAAAATTAAATGATAAGTGCCACAGCCATCCAACGACACTATATGAAAAAAAGAAAAAGAGAAAAGAGCAGTATAATTTATTCTATTTTAAATCTTTTATATTATGAAACATAACATAAATAATTAAAAATGCACAAGTAAATATATATTGAATATATATTTATATAAATATATATTTAAATAGCTTGCATAAATTAAATAAATAAGTCATTTAGCATTAAAAAACCCATATAACCACCACCCAGTCCAAGAAATGAAATATTGTTGAACTCCAGAAGTCATTCTCATCTTCCCTCCCTATGTCTCCCATTCTTCCTCTCAAAGGTGACCATTATCCTGACTTGTATGTTAATTGCTTTATTATATTTCATTTTAATGTTTCAGTTTACACATTAATTCTTAATATACTTTAGCACAGTTTTGGAGATTTTTAAATTTTTTTTATTTAAATAGAATCTAGCACATATGTACATATATATGCCAGATTCTATTTAAATAAAATTGGAAAAATATATATATGAAGAGGGACCACCAAAAAAAACCCAGATTTATCTTTTAGAGGGCGGGTACCTTGTGGTACAGGCTTCCCCTGCTAACTTAAGTGTTCTCGCAACCCATCGGTATCAGTGTATCAGTCAGCATTGTTGTGAAAGACTGCATTAGGTTTCAGTGAGTTTTTTTTTTTTGGAGATTCCTTCAATGCATTTGCATATTTCATGTTGGGTGTTTTAGGAGTGCACCTGCCCATACCACTCTGAGTGTTCAGCAGTTTTTAATCAACAACAGCATGATCCCCATGCCCTACCCTCCCTATTCACCTGATCTCACCCAGAGCAACTTGTTCTTGTTGTTGTTGTTGTTTCTCCAACTGAAAAAAAAGTCCTCAAAGGAAAATGTTTTGCTTATGTGGAAGAGATGAAACAAAAAAAATGGCAGAAGCACCGAAAGGCATAAAAAATTAGAAGTTCAAAAACTGTTTTGAGCAGTGGAAAAAGCATCTCTATAGGTGTATACCATCAAATGGAGAGTACTTTGAAGGTGACTGAAATATAAACATGTAAGAATACAGACTTTTTTATAAATAAATTCCATTTTGGGGTGGTCCCATAAATATACATATACATATTCATACATATACATACATATATACATATATATATATACATATATATATATACACACACACATACATGTATATATATATATATACAATTTTGTGCTTAGAATTATGCCCATGAGATTCATCCATGCAGGGTCGTGGACTTGTAGTTAATACTTTTCAAATAGTTGGATTTGCAGGTCATAGGTAATGTGCATCTTCAACTTTAGTAGATAATGTAAACTCTTCTCCACAGTGCTTATAGTCAACTAGTCCTCAATAGTATATGAGATTGCTTATTTCTACACATCTTTATATTTACTTGATGGAGTCAATCTTTTTTTTTATTTTAGCTATTCTGGTGAGTGGCTGGGAGTGTTTCATTGCATTTCAGTTACAGTCTTCTAATGATTTATGAGGTTAATGTTATTTTATGTTTATTGTCCATTATGCAATCTTGTTTTGTGAAGTACTCGTTCAATTATCTTACTATTTTATTGTTTTTTTCTTTTTCTTAGTGATTAATAGTGGTTTTGAATATATATTTAGGACAAGACCCTTTGTCAGTTATATGTATTAGAAATGCACAGTAATCTAACAATATTTTCTTGACTTTACTCTCTGAATGTTCTGGGAGAAGCTAGCCCCCATGGAGGATGTCTGAGTACCCTGAGGCTTCCATGTTGTTAGGGAGACCAAACCAGCCACATAGAAATGACTCCAGAGGGCTTGGGAGAGTCTCCTGAGGTAGGGGAGATCCTCAACCTGAGCCATGTACTTAGGTGCTTGACTCCATTGTCAGAAAGAATTTAAAGATGAGTCAGAGTGAAGAGAAAGCAAAGGAAGTTTATTGTAAAGTGAAAATACACACTCATGAGAGAGGAAGTATGGGCAAACTCGAGAGACTGAGTCACACACAACAAGGTTTAGGGTTTTTCTTTTTATAGCTATCTTTTAAAAGCGGGTGGAAGATTCATGGATTTTTCTGGAAAAGAGATGGGGATTTCCTGTAATTAACTGACCTCTCCATTTCTGTCTTTATTCAGTCAAAACAGGAACTGTCATGGCATAAATGGATGTGTTATTTAGTAGCCAAGTAGGATATTATGAGCCTGGAGGCCATTTGTAGTCAAATTGTTCACCATGCTGAATCCAGCCAGTCTTAGCTGGTTTGACTACATCCTGTTTTTGTTTGTTCAAGGCCTTATAAGCTCTTTGTGTATATAACTGGTTGTTACAGTTCCTCCTTGGCTGATCATGTGATTACTTAACTGCTGTCTGGTAATTTTCCATTTTCCTACAATGATCCAGTAATATTTTTTATCTTAGAGAGGCTACATGGAGAGATACTTGGCCAGCTTCAGTGCTTCAGTTATCACAGTGGAGACACCAGACATGTGAATGAAGAAGCTGTCTGAGATGCCATCTTCAGTAGAAGTGATGTGGAGAAAAAAAGAAGCAGCAGCACAGTTAGCAGCCAAAGCTAAGATGTTAGACATAAGACTCCAATTGAGCCATCCAAGGCACCGCTAGCTATTCCAACCACCCCATTTTGAAACAAAAATAATCTATTCCCAGTAGGGACTGCCTGAATTCCTGGATCTTAGGCATAATAAAAATGTTCATTGTCTGATGCAACTGTGTTATGGGTGGATTATTATGCAGTGAAAGATAAGTGGAACAGAAGATTCCATGGTGAGTGTGGAATTCTAAAGTACTGAAATAAGTAGGGGAGAATGGTTGTGGGAGAGAAAAAAACAACTTGGTGAATGCAGAATATATGTGGAGACTTTGAATGTCAGTGTAGTGACCATGCTAAGGAGATGAAAAAATTAGTTTAGGATAAAAGTGGCAAGATGTTCTTCATCTTTTACTGGTTACACAAAGGAAATTGAGAGACTTTGTTGGCATAATAGCACATTAAAATGAAGCTATGACAGTTGTCCAACATGGTGAGACAAATTTGATATGACCTGTAGATGTTACACTCTGAAGAATCGGAAAGTACAGTGCTTAGAATGAACCCAAGGCTTAATTGATGCACTTCTAGAAAGGAAAAGGGAGACAGGAAAAACATGGTCTCCTGGATGTTTATCTGAAGTATACCTGTTATGTAGTAAATGAGTAAATCGATGGGAAAATACTTCTATTTGTTTCTTTAATTTGTTTTTATTCCCCTAGTAGATTCTGAATTCAATGTGTATCCATTATCAACAGTTAATAGTGAGATTCACTCTTTAGAAATGGGCTTTATTTACAAGATCTGTAAGAGTTACCAAGTTTATGAGTAGAAATATATGAAATTAGCTAGTAAGAAGCATCAAATTATGACAGACCTTGAAATTGTGGAGCAAATATTTCGAGGTAATTTTAGAAACAATTGAGAACTTCTATTTTGTTAAAGGGGTTGTAAATATACATTACAACATGATTCCTGTGTACGTTTGGAAAGAGAAAAAGATAGATGAGTTTCTTGTGTATAGTACCAGGTAGAAAGATGCACTGGTGAAGCTGGCACCAGAACAAGACCAAAAACTAACATAAAGGGGCAATGACAATGAGACAGAGTTGCCATTTCATTGTATTCCATTCTTTTTCATTCATCAACCTTGAAAATTGCTTTTGAAACCATAAGTGGAATGAAGTGGTGATTTCAGAGAAAGTGTATGATAACTGCATGTCCTTCCTGTGAATAACAGCACAAAAAATTGTGGAGCACAAACTGATAGTTGCATATTGACTTTTGTTGTCAACATCTTGTATGATAGCTTATCTCATAATGCTGGCATTTTGAACTATAGTAAATAAAACTTTCTGAACCAGGAAGAATATATTTTTAACCTTAGTGATACATAACTTTAGGTATCTTTAGAGGAAAGGAGAACATCCTGGAGTTCAATAATAAAATGTTTATTATAGTACTGAAAGTGAAAATGCCTCAGCCGTAGTTTTAAAAAATGTACGAAGAGAATACGTGGCCCTTCAATGCAATGATGATAAATAAATAAATAAAGCCCAGAGGCAGAAAAGCCCAACCAGATTCTGCAGTCAAGATATGACCAAAAAAAAAATCAAAAACAGAAATTGAACAGTGAGACTCCATTTCCTATATACATTTCCTCCTTTGAAATCTTCAATCCTTTTTTTAGACCAAATTAGACACCTAGACACTTAGGTAGAAAAAAAAGTAAACATACCTTTCATATTTTTTGTTTTGTTCATTCTTTATTGTGATAAATAGTAGATTTTGTGTATAGTGGGTTTTGAGCTTTTATTCTAACTGATTTTGGCATCAGAATATCTGGAGTTTCTAATATCTGTTTACTGATTTTCTCTGATGTGAAAATATTATTATCTGTGGAAATGCATAGTATTATTAAGATGTCAATGCTACTGTGGGATGATATATAGAATGCATTTTTAAAACTCTAATTTATTATGTAAGACATTAAAATAGTAATGTTGTTGTAAAAATAAAAACATTACTTGGTACATATAGACTTTTAGGGTAGACATTACATATTCCTATATATTAAGTAGAAAAATATTTTCACTTTTTTCTATTGAAAAAGGAAAACTGAGATTTTCCCTGGCCACGGTCTTTTAATATAGGCTACTTTCTTTATAATAGACTGTCAGTCCATATTTATTGAGATCCACTGTGTAGAATGCATTTCTTGCTGTTTTGGAGAATTGTAAAAAGTAGTAGTGAAGTCTCTGCATAGGAGGAATTTATTCCTTAATGGGAAAGACAGAGCAATTTCATGTGCCTAATATGAGTGTGAAAGCATATATGTGTGTCAAATCATATACATACCTCTATGTACGTTTCTCACCCACATATCCACTTCTTAAATGATTGAGTGGGGAGGTAGCAAACTACAGCCCAAGAGCCAAAACCAGTCAGTGGACTGTTTTTGTATAGCCCTTGAGCTAAGAATTTTTTTTACATTTTTAAAGGATTCTAAAAATAAATAAATTAAAAACCAAGAAGAATAGGCAACAAAGACATTCTGTGGCTCACAAATCCTAAAATATTTACTATCTGGCCCTTTACAGAAAAAGTTTGTTGAAAGTAGTAATTCATACAACTATGAGGTTTTGTTAGCAAGATGGTAGCTATCTGGGATTCATGTGAGATCGAGTACAGAATGATCTCTAACCACACTGGATGAAGCTTGGATAAAGATACTGTACTATACTGCACTGGCCTTCCAGAGCCCTCCTGTATGAAAAGCAAAAAGATGTATTGAATTCATACTTATTACTACAGAAGATTTCATATGTTGATTTACCATGCAGGTGCATAATTTTCCGTCATCTCAGTTAGTGCAGACCATTCAAGCCAAATAAGTAAATCTAGGTTTCTACTCTTTCATCCTAACCACACGGCTACTTTTCAACATTTTAGCATTCCATTTATAAAATGTGCTCATAAGGACCTTGGGGCACCTATCTGGTAACATTTAACCTTCTATACTAAATTCTGCAGTTAATTGGGGCATTACTGTTGATTGAAGTTGTCATTGAATGCGACAGAAAAAAAAAGCCTATATTTTGCCAACAGTTCTTTGGTTTGTGAACCAGAAAAAATGTCTTTTGATTCAGCACTGCAGCTGGAATTTGCAGTGTGTGACTCAGAAATTTGTTTCATGTTCTTTCCAATGCCTTTGCTGAAAAGTATCATTTCATTTCTGCCTTAAAAGCATTCTTTATGGGAGTTTCTACTGGTGTTTGTGTTTTCTTTAATTTTCTGTATCTCACTAGTACTTACATCTCTGGATTTTTTTTTTTTTTTTTTTGTGAGTTGGAGTCTCACTCGGTCGCCCAGACTGGAGTGCAGTGGCTGCTTCCGGCCACCGCAGCCTCGACCTG